>NW_010260887.1:0-25687 GCF_000690775.1 Eurypyga helias
TGTGAGAGGAGCTTCATGGTATTTTACTGACCGGAGTTAAACCACAATGGCTTAAGTTTGGATGGTATCAGGAAATGTTTGGCCAGATACCAATTTTCAGTTACCAGCTCTAAAAATAGCTACTACAGGGAGCTCTCCACTTTCAAAAATGTGTGTATGTATTGTGTATATATATGTGTGTATATGTGTGTACACAGGTGTGTAATATTATTGTACACATGCACACGTGTATGTATATATATTTTTGTTTTAAAACAATCTTTTATTTTATTTACAGCAAAGCTCAAGTTGTGTAATAAATTAAGTCATCAGGACACTAAAGCAGGACACTCTGACTTTAGAAACTTCTCTCATACTCCTGACTTCAAGATTAGATTTTTTGCACTGTTTCACCCTTTACAGTGCTGTTTATTCTGTTTATTCATAACATAACTCTTTGAGTATCAAGGACTGAATCTTGCTCTTAATTTAAGTTTAGAAGTCCAAGTACCTACACCTATGCCTGAGTTAGTCATTCTGACAGTGAGAAATAACCATCTCAGAGACAGATACTTGCTTAGCAAACAGCTACATCTGGTCATATGACCTTGATTTCAGTTGGTAATTCTTGAGCTTCAGTTATTTACCAAATCAGATAAACATGAGTTAACAGCCATACTAGCAAAATGCCCTTCACCGATTGGAGTATATAGGAGTGCTGCAATGCACATTACTCCTCAGATGTTGGAAATAACCATGCACCAGATCTAACACGCAAGAGCAAAATGTCTGCAAAAAGTGCCCAGTGGTTTACCGTTAAACAGGAATATAATTTGTTATGTGAAAGATCATTTCAGAAAGAGTTTCTTAATGTGTATGAATAATATTAGACATTCATAGCCAAATATCAGACATAGCTATTCTTAAATATGTGTCTTGAATTAACAATACCACAACAACTTTCTTCCAAGTCTTCTTTCCATCTAATTGATCATTTTCCAGAAACTGCAATACAATATTTCTCTATTAGTCACTGTCCAGAAGTCAGTCCCGTAATGTGTCATTAGACAAATTTCTATGTATTTTTCTCTCTTGTATTCAATGGAAGGAATTTTGGTTGGACAGTGAAATGAACTATGAATTAATGGAGATTTACAGCAGGAGTTATTTGCCTTATTTTTCCTTGTACCAGATATGTTGGCACAGTTCTACAAAATCTTATAGAATCACCTCATGTAAAATTTTCATTTCTAACTTACTTTTTTCTGTACATTTAAGAATTAGATTCTGATTGAAGAGATAGAGCTCCTGTATGAGTGTCAACATTTACTTCTTTTTCTGGGTAAATGAATATTTTCTTAGAGTTTCTTGTACATTTGCAGATGTCTTCTTTTTCAGAGGGCAATTATTCTGTGTAAAAATGCATGAGATGTATCAGTAGTTCTGACCTCTCTGTCATTGGCCCTTGCTGATAAATTTCTTGAAGGAACTCTGTCAACGAGTTGGGACTGAGGGAGGCTAAACTTCGTGGAAGGAAATCTATCACACAGTGAGCTGTGCTTAGAGGTTCCTTATTACAAGACATGAAAAATAAATGGTTTGAGTGTGAAGCATATTTTTTCACCCAGAGAATGACTGGGGGCATAATGGACTGCATTCAGGAATCTTCAGTTATTTCAGTCAATGTTTTATGTATTTGCTTTCATTTTCTGCCAAAATATAGTCCTAATTTTTTAGACATTTACTTTTATTTTTAGTCAGGAAATAACATTTAGAAATGCAGTGTATTTCACACCTTCTACCTTAAGCCCTAGAACTTGTATTGCATCTTTGTCCACAACAGAAAATAAGATTGAAACTATGAAGAAACCCACTTGATGTATAGACAAAGCATCCCCTTGTAGGCCAGTATAATATGCATAGGGCTCACCTTCAGAGGATTCAGTGTTTGAAGCAGTTACAGAATGGGATTATTACTTACAAAGAGTAAAAGTAATGGATGAGTACAGGAAGCGCTGGAATTGAACTTCTTTGTCTCTGCATAGCCCAAAATTTATTGCAGAGGAAAATAAAAGGAGACGCAATAGTCTTTTTAGCATCCAAAAAATCTCCCAAAATAAATTATATAGTGTCCACGGGAAAACACAGTAGGGTGTTATATAGTCTCTAATCAGACCACTAAAGTGAGTTCACCCTGGCACTGAAAACACAAAATGAAGATTAAAATTTAAGATAGCTTTTCCATACAGCAATTAAGAACATCAACAATTACTGACTATTGGGAAAATGAAATATCAACAATTTCAGATCAGAATCCTTATTGGGGGAAAAAGAACAAAAATAAGAGGTAGTAAAACATTCTACAGTTATTCAGAACAGTAATTTTGGTCATTCAGTTTCAAACACCTTTTGCCATTTAATCATTCAGTACAATTTTTATCAGGGCTTGTAGTGATAAGACAAGATGTATTGGTTTTAAACTGAAAGAGGGTAGATTTAGATTAGATACAAGGAAGAAATTCTTTGCTATGAGGGTGGCAAGGCACTGGCACAGGATTCCTAGAAAAGTTGTGGATAATCCATAGTTGGAAATGTCCAAGGTCAGGTGGGATGGGGCTTTAAGCAACCTGATCTAGTGACGTATGTCTCTGCTCAGGGCAGGAGGATTGGACTGGATGATCTCTAAGGTCTCTTCCAACCCAAACTAATCTATGAGTTTATGATTTTACATACCTGACTGCAGTAGAAGTCTATATAAATCTTGCAGTATCACTAAAATAATTTAGTTAGCGTACAGATATGTGCATGTCTCTGTGTGTATACACTCACAGAATCCCTCAAAACATGTGAATTTAGGTCTGTAATTAAACATTTTGAGTTAAACTACATCTGATATACATAGGAGTCTTATCATTTAACACCACTCTTCAAGTGAGATCTTACTCTTTAAATTCTAAAGATAATGCCAAAATGATACTTTTCTTTTCAAATTGACCTGAGTGACTACTGGGATAAGTATATATGATTTTGTTTTAATTTTAAAAATACTATGTCTAATCAATTCAATAATATAGTAAAAATATTACTTAAATTTGACATTAAAATGCATAAATATTTGTTGGAACCAATTTTTAATCAGTATCTTATACCTGATGCAAAGTGTAGAGTATAAAAATTATAGAAATAGTCAGCTAGCAAATAAAAATTGTACGGTGTTATATTAATTAATGTAATTTCCAAGGTAAAGTATAAAAGGCTTAATAAATTTTCTATAAGCTGTTCTTGTTAAAAAATATATTTATGAAGGTCATCAATAGGTAAGATCAGCCTGGATAAATTGTAGATAATGAATTTGTTGATCATCTTGAATATTTAGGAATGAGCAGGAGCAGCTTGGGCATAATGGTGTCTGTCACCAGACTTGGTAAAATAAATAAAATCTTTCTGAGTCATATTTACCTCTTGTGCTAATAGTTGATGGCATGCACCAAGTCTAACACTACACCATGCAGGAACAGTGGGTTTGCTTCTCAACAGAATGCATACTGGGCTCGCACAGTAGCCCTCTGTGAGGGTTTCACTGGCTGTCAGCCAGAAATAGGCATCACGGGCTCATGATGAACAAGCCCAGAGGAGCTGGGGCCTTGAGCTGTGTCAGTGTGAATTGTGTGTGCATGTGTGCATGCACGTCTTGGAATACAAATCTTAGAATACAAGATTGCTATCCACTCACTATACCCATACTGCTTAGTAAATACATTTTTGCTTACATGTCAGTGAGTGGTGTGGCTTTGTTTTTGCAGCCACCCCACTGAAATTTCCTTGGGGCAAGCAATGTAGAAGACTAATGGCTCTTTTTTCTGTCTTCCAACCTCTAGCAGATAAATATTCTTGTCTTGTTAGTATTATATTAATAATGAATAACTGAAACATTTCTTGCTTTGTATAATATTGTTCTCCTAGATCTCCTCTGTGTTATATGCATACATTTCCACACATACATACACACACACACAGAGAAAAATCTATTGCAATATTTTCTGTTGAAATCCCCACCAGCTAAAAACTTTAGAATTGCCACAGGTAATAGGATTCAATATATCAACAGCTCTGTTAATTCCATTATGCTTAATAACATGAAATTGAAGACATATCTCTTCTACACCTCTTTCACCTCCTTAGTGTCTTTACTTGCTGCCGCTGGTGATACTTTTAAAACTTTTGGTTTTATTATTGTTCTGCACATCAAGTAAGATACATCATGTAATGCAGAAACTTCACAATGGAAGGAAAGTAACAAAAAACTTTAACAGTAGCAAAACAGACTAATTTTTCGTATATTTCTATGAAAGTGATGTGCAAAGAAAGAAAAAAAAATTAAATTGTTTCTGCTAAAAATTTCACCAAAATTTACAGCAAAGAGACATAACTCACGAGTTTTGTTGTGTCACAATAGTCTAATACCTAAGTACTAAATGGCAAGCAAATGGTAGCAATCCAGAACATTTCTGGGTTTCATTGGGTTGGTTTTTTACTGAACTTATTATTCTGAGTATGCATAAGTTTTTATTTAAATTCCAGTAGTCACAACTTCATTTCTATAAGGGTTGAGCAAGTATTGGTAGAAAAGTATGAGCTTTTTAAATCTGTTTTTGCTCTCATGTATAACAATGTGATTTTGCTTAGATTTCTGCATGAAACACTACTTGGTCTTTAATGTAGGTGGCTGTCAACTTAAAATACATGGCTACTGTAAGAACATAAAAAAAGGGTTATGTCATTGCATCAGAGATTCATCTATGTGTTATAGATGTCAGTATCTAGTTCCTGGCATTGGCCAAGAACAGATTAATAGGTAAGAATACCATTAGAGGGGAAACAACCACATGACTAAACTGATGTAAATAAACAGCTTGCTTTTGTTTTATATTTTTTCTAATTTCTTGCCACACGTACACACACAAAAATAAAAGAAAGAAAGAAGTTAGTTACATTTAGACAGTCAGATCAGGAAAAAAAATTCTTTTCTTTCTGAGTATGCATTTACAGAGTCATATAACCATCACACATATGTAGAGGTTGTATTATTTTCTAAAAGATTCATTTAAAAATTGCCTCAATCTAAGCCTCAGGTTTGTGGTGGTGGGTTTTTTTGTTGTTGTTGTTGTTGTTTTTGTTTGTTTTTTTTTCTTTTTTTAACAAGCTGTTTCTTTTAATGCAAAAATACCCAATTTGAAAGACTAGGAAATATTTTCAATTTTATTTTTCACATATTTTCTCTCTTTTTTCAGAAAGGAATACCAATATATTATGTTTTCAGACAAGTAAAGAACACCTTTATTTTTGTCTACTCCTAACTGTTAATTCTTCACTGAAACTACTAGTGAGTATAAAGGCTTTGGGGATCGCCTGACATCCTGTGAAAGTACCAACTCTACATAAAAATAACATCTTGTTGAAACTCTCTTCTTCCTTCACATTTTACATCATCTGAAATGCACATACACAGTTTGACATTGAAATGCCACAGCACTCCCTTGTTCAGCAAAGTTTGCAACAGAGAAAATATTACACCAGTTTTTTAAAGCCAGAAGTGCTTCCCTCTCCACTTACACATGCAGTTCAAGTTGCAGTCACATAATTGGGTCTCAGATACCTGAGAAATTGCCTCTTTCTCTCTCTTTCTCGAATCCCCATGCCCAAGTTAAGAACTACTATTAAAGGCCTCACTTTCATTCCCCAATTGCTTTTCCCTCAGAAACCTTCACTGTGGTACCCTAGCAATTTGCTTCCTTTTATCTGTTGATTTTCAAGTGTGTTAAGTCAAAGGTAGATGGTAGACTAACCTCTTTCTCAGGTTTTTCTTTTGGATGAGTTTGAGGTATCTTATGGTATTTTAAATATGCAATTCAATATATTATGTTTAGATCAATGTTGCATAATCATCAACCGTACAGTCTTATACAATTATTACTTTTCAGTCTGTGTTCATATGAGAGTATTCTCTCACCTATGATTATTGCTCACAACACTGAAAAAAAAACCACAGAGAAACTGAAGAGATTTGGGATCATAATCTTGTTGGGTTCTTCTCTGGATTTCAACTCAGCTGCAGCTCCCCTCCTTTCAGTGGGGTAAATGTGAATGACAGCTGAGGTACAAACCAGATATGTAGGCAGACAGATTAACCTCTTGCCTCATAAAGATTAAGCCTCCTACTTGTAGTTTTGAAGGAAACTTTTCTCATTCATAGTTGTTTGCATCAATAGCTGTATTCATCACATACGTATGTGTTTGAAAAGAAGTTAATATTTTTAAACATAATTTTGCATTTCGTGTATGATAGTAGTAGGTTTTTTTCAGAAGTGAACAAACTTCTATGTCACTCAACCTAAATAAGTACATTTTAGGGAAGCCAGATATTCAACATTCTAAAAATTAGGTGCCTCAGAAAACATTAAAAAGCATCTAAAATTACTAGTGGGTTTCATCTCTAAAAATAGTTACTTAAAATTTAGGCAGACCTTCTGAGCTGACTCTATAGTCAATGGAGAAAAATAAGTGCCCCCAAATCTGAGGTGTTTCTTTAGCTGCCCACCACATCTCAGTTATCTCAATGATGTCGTAACTTTGTGAACACATGCACACCTCCACTTCCCAATACTTGTTTCCCATACTGGATATGCCCAAGGGGAATTTCCTTTTGCCCTGTTTTTAATTTCTCTTTCTTCCATGATTCTGCACCTTTGCTTTCCACTTCCAACCACTGTTGACTTGTACTGCACTTCATTGTGAGTTGTGCTGTTCCTAATTTAGAGCTCTCCCCAACAGTTTGACCCGCCTTTTGCAAAGATTACCTTGGCTCCACTTTGTTAGGAGCATTCCTTCACCCTCTACCAGTCCTCCATCCTCAAAGTGGGTCCCATCATTGTAAAAGCCAAATTCCTGTCAACATCACCAGCTGCACAACCAGATTGTTGGCTTGCAGGTGTTAAAATTAATTTAATTGTATGATTTTGGTGTGACAGGACTCAAAATAAGTCAGGGTTTTGAGGAAGCCCTGTTTAGATTTTCTCCAGTCCAAAGACAGAATTATATTTAAAACTAGTTTTAATTTTTAGTAGACTAGAACCTAGAATATGTAACTCTCTGAATAAAGAAAACCTCCAGTGTTCTTGCATTAGTAAAATAAACACTGCCAGGGAGATCTCCTGGGCACTGGAACTTCATTGTGTGTGCTATTAAATTGTTATAGAGGTTTCCAACATACTTTTGGCCTCGCAGAATAAACAGATGCCCTGCCAGGGCCTTAGCAAGTTTTGGATTTAGCCCAAGTCAGACACCTCTCTCAATAGGCAGCATGCATTTCAGCCACCCTGTTCTGGAGGCAAGGAGAGCATAATAGTATGGTCTTGGACCATTCTATGCTGATGAACAGTTAAGGGATCAGTTTGTTTGACAGTTTAAATGTAGTAAACATGATTAGGAAGCAGAATAAAATAATAAAAAAAAAGAAGCATTAGAAACTGCTTTTCTTATGCCAGTGATGCCCTTGCAGACAGATTCTTAGTCTCAGTTCAGGCACTGAAACTCAGGCTTTTGAATTATGGGAAACTATATTCACTTCTTTCTAGTTCCTAAGGAATTCTATCCATCCTCTAGCTGACCACTTCTTCAAAGCAGTTTCTCATCCCATGCAAACAATATAAACTTCCAAATCTTTCTACAAGTCTTTGAAGCCTTTCCTGTTTGGCCATGCTCAGTTAATCTCACCTCCAACCCTGTGGGGTTTTTTTGTTTGTTTTGTTTTTTTGTTTTGTTTATTTTGTTTGGTTTGATTTTTTCTTCCATTGTGTTTTACCTTTATTTTTAATTTATAGAAAGTTCTATGTGTCCCAGTGACTTCTCAATGCATTATAACCCAACAACACGCATACATAAGGTATCTTTCATTAAACAGGGCATTGTGCCCAAGTTAATTAGCTGTATTCTCAGCAGGGCTAATTAGCTTGGGCAGGGCTTCATGGTGAGGAACACATTGTCTTTGGTTCCAGAGCAATGGTGTTTGGGCCAACAAGTGCTCTGCACAGTCCTCAGCATGGTAAAATCATCAGAAATCTGACATGTAACAACCATCTTGCAAAACTTGGCTGGTCTTCTCATGAAAATATGTGACTTCTGCTGCTGCTTTTTCCTCTAGACATGGTATTCTTCAGTCTCATTCCATTAGTCATTTTAGAAACCAGTTTGTAGGAAAGCTAAAGCACAAAACATGCTGGCAGAACATTGCAGCAGGTGCGTAGTCACCATGCTCCATCATGTATAACTTTACAGAGACTAGAGACACTAAAGTCTTTGTTAAAATGATTATCTATAATCCTAGACATTTAAAGGGGGTAGTAGGCCAAAATTTTTCTCTCCATTGAAGAAGAATCTTGTTAGAAACTAATCCAAATTATTGATGGGTCATTTGTGGCTCATTCCTGTAATTGTGGGTCTGGATTTTCTTGACAGATGGATAAGTTGACATTCTTGGTAGGAACTGTGCTCCCTGCAAATACATTAGTATACATACATTTTGCCTCTCTGAAGCCATGTACGTCTGTTTGGATGGCATTTTGCCTACTCAGAAGTCAGCACAGAAGTCAAGCAATGGTAGGTTTATGCGGACAGTTGGCATTACCCTGCAAATGTCACTTCTTTTCCCAGGAATTCTTCGTTCTGTGCCAGTATTACATATTGGCACCACATGCCTCTTTACACCTAATTACATGGGTTGACACTTACATGACAGTACAGAAATGGTTGATCTGAAGAGGGAAAGAAAGGTTGAAATTTATGTTGCTTTTACAATTACAAGTAATATGCTTTCAGGCTTGTCGGAATGCCAATATACAGGATGAGTCATGACCCTTTCACTCTCTCACGTTCAAGCAATTTTCCTAAAAGTAACTAACATCAGTGTCCCCTGTTTTGGCACAGATGAATATCTGGTAAGGCTAAGTCCTTTTGTCAAGAAGTTTGTATTATGCATGTATTGAACTTTTAAGCGGGAAAATTGAAAGAGAGAATTGTTCTGTTTCTTGTAAAACCAGGGTAAGTAATAGCTCTTCTCTTGTAAAATCCACTAGAAATAAAAAGTGGAGATAATATACCTAAATGTAGCACATAGATATCTAGTTTGCAGCTTCTAGAGTTACAGCTATTCTTTTCTAGAGCTCTTTTCCATCTCATCCATGTACAGCCCAGCAGGTAACAAAAGAGAGCTTAAAAGCAATTCTGTACAGCGACCTCTACACTTACTGGTAAGTAGAAGTTGAGGGATGTTAGCATGTCCCTTTCTTCCTCTTTTTCTTCCTTTCCTTGTTTTTCTTTTCTCTTTCCAGTATTGACAGTGTTCATCTATTACTTGCATTGTCCTGGAAGAAAGATGATGATCTAGTTAAACTGGATAATATTTGCAGAAAACTAACAAAATAAAACAAACCAAAACAAGAAGATAGCTTCTTTTTTTTTTTTTTTTCTCTTTCCCCAGATTAGTGAATGACGGATCAAACAAGCACCCAGACGGCAGCAAGGAAAGGCAGAAGAGCAAGGTTCTATACACATTTATGCATCGATGACAGTAGAAGGTGTCCATGTCCATGGCAGGGGGGTTGGAACTAGATGATCTTTAAGGTCCCTTCCAACCCAAATGATCCTATGATTCTATGAGCTAATAGATTAGCTCAGCAGCTCATAGAAGCCAAACTTCAGGTGTTTCTCTACAGACCTATGATAGTTTTGGGTTTTCATTTTGGCAGATAGCTGACTCTGGGGAACTGATTAAGCCTGACTGGAACTGTCAAGTTAGCAAGATGACCACTTTTTACTGATGACATCTGCTAAATAGCTTCACAACCTGCTGTGAAGGTTTCTTCATTCAAATCTATAAAGACAAGAAAGCTCTTCCATATTCACTAAACAGGAATGACGAACATATGTCTTACTCTTTCTCTTTTACTGGCTTGTGGGATGGATTGACCATGCAGAAGAAAAGAAGGCAATCCTACAAAATGGGAGCACAACAAATGTATAATCTTCATTTATACAGTCCCTCCCAAATGCTTACTGTTACATATGGGTATTCTTTCTAAAAGGGATCTGAATGTATAACTTTATTTTGAAAGCAAACATTTAATATGAGTTGCTAGCAATGATGATATAACTGTCTTAGAGATATATTGAAAGTTAATATATCAGTTTAAAAAGACCCATTTGCCTGCAAAACAGCTGATGTTATTTAAAAAGGAATTAGTTCTCATCCACTAAATACTTCACATATCATGCACAGATGTGAAGCAGTCTTTAAGACTTTGATTTATCCTATCTAACTATAGGCATCAACTTGTATGCCCTAATGGAGAGTTTAATCTAAATTAGCAGCTCATACTTTCTTGATAATTTATAAAGAGAATGAAGTACTTCCAGGCAGTGATTCAGACGGAAAGAATCACCATCTAGAGGTGCCTCTCCTTCTCTTCAGTGCCTGGGCTTTTTGTTTTGGCACTGTAGTGGAATTAGATGGGATAAATCTGAGTATGTTTCTGAGTTCATTCCTAGTTCAGTTCAGTATAAGTAAATTGAGTTTGCCTAAATGACTTGTACTGCTTCCTTAAAACAATCTGGTTTATTTGGCCTGAAATGGGGCAGCAGTACTCATGCATCCAGTTATCACATCTCAAGTGAGGAGTGAGAACTAACAGCTATGGAGTTGTCATCTGCTGAATAGCTCCAGTTGTTCTGTAAGCCAGCATCTGGCTACATCCCAAATTAAAAAAAAAAAAAAAAGAAAGAGAAACATCTTATGTTCTTCCCTTAAACAGCTGGTTTAGGGCATTATTTTTGTTAGGTGTAGTACTGTAAAATGTAAAATACATTATATTTGTAAGAGAATTAATAACATCTACTATGTAAATTCAAAAATCTAAGAGAGCAGAATTAAATACGTATAATTTTCATCCAGCCTTATGTACCTCTGTGAGTAAGAACAGACTGCAGCCGTCCATGTTTAAAAAATACTTTCTTTTCAGTAAGAATTTATTTTAAAATAACTATTTATAAATTATTTTAATAACAATTCAGTAGTAATTTTGCCTAAAGCTTTTGTAAAAGTAACAGAAAAAGGGGGAAACACCCACAAGAAACCCATGTTAAATAATTTATGAGGATTTTCCATTTTTGTGAGAAACATAAGTGGTAAATGTGACTCTAAATTGAGGATTTAGAGAAATCTAAAGATTGTGGCAGGGGGAGATACTGTTTTGTGAGGGGAAATATGAATGCATGCTAGGTCAGATCAGAGAACCGTATAGGAAGACAAGAAATGGTGTAATATGAGACACATGGATGAAATAAAGCTTCATATCGCTCTGGTTCCTGTTGGTCCCTATAGCTCCTCTGTGGTTCCTCTGAACTTCTAGGGACTTCACTGGCATTTGCATATACAACAATAACAATGAGAAACTATAATAATCCCCAGTATCAAATCCAGAAAATCCCAGTTTTTAAGTAGTGTTATCCTTCCTAGATACAACAGTGGTTTCAGTGGCTTTACTTATGTCCTGCTCTGCCCTCAGAGCATCAGGCTGACATTTTTTTACAAATGTCACTTGGAAATATTTTTGTCTTGTGACCTCCCACTTGGTATTAAACTTGCCGCAGAAATCTTCTAAAGTGAAGGAAGTGAGCTACTGCAAGGCCTAGAGGGAAGTGAAAGGAATGGCATTTTAAGGGTCAAACAATTTTTTACAGCAAATTCTGAAGGTGACAAAAGTTTCTGGACCAGAATTAAGGAGGTTGCTTTGACAAGTCCAGCTGTATTTTTCTAGTACTTATGATTGATCAATGGTGGGTTAAGAGAGAAGAGAAAAAAGTATTCAGAGCCATTGAAATGCCACCACCTAAATATTCATTGGAACATTTGCTGTTTCTTGGTATGATAATATATTGAAGCAATTCATACCTAACCTTTCTCAAAAAAAGGCCATGCTCTTTAAAGTTGAATATGCACTAAAAAAGTTGTACTGCTTCACTATTCTACACTGAGAGTATACCAAATCTGTTTGGGAAGAGAATCTGTTTTATCTAGACAAGTATCTCCAGTTCTTGTGATACTCTGCATAAATATATGGCAAAGCATCACAGTGTTGTGAAGATATCTGATACTGATACAAAACCAGTTGTGGTGGGTTGACTCTGACTGGAGGCCAGGTGCACAACAAGCTGCTCTATCACTCCCCTCCTCAGCTGGACAGGGGGAAGATAATATGATAAAAGACTTTGTGGCTTGAGATAAGGACAGGGAGAGAGCATTCAGAAATTACAATCATGGGCAAAACAGACTCAATTTGTAGAAAAAAATTATGTAATTTATCATCAAACAAACCAGAGTAAAAGAGAACTAAACCCAAATTTTAAACATATCTTCCCCCTTACCTCCCTTCTTCCCAGGCTCAAAGTCACTGCCACTTTTCTCTACTTCCTCCCCTGAGAAGCACAAGGAGACGGAGAATGGGGGTTATGGTAAGTTCATGGCATGTTGTCTCTGCTGCTCAGGAGGAGGACTTCTTATACTTTTTCCCTGCTCCAGCATGGGGTCCCTCTCACAGGATACAGTTCTTCACAAACTGCTCCAGCATGGGTCCTTTCCATGGGGTGCAGATTTTCCTTCTCATTTCCTTCTTTTCCCTGTTCCTTTCCTTCAGGATCAGACTGCTACAGCATCCAGAACTTCCCATGGAGTCACAAGTCCCTCCAGCAAACCTGCTCTGGCATGAGCTCCTCTCTCCACAGGTACTATCAGGGGCATGCTTCAGGTGGGCTTCCCACGGGGTCACAGCCTCCTTCAGGTGCACTCCAGCGATAGGTTCATCTTAGAGGTGGCTGGCATTGGGTATGTCATACATAGTGGAGGCTTCTACAGCTTTTTGCAGAAGCTACCCTTGTAGCCCCCCCGCTACCAAAGCCTTGCCATGAAAACCCAATACACCAATACATAGGCTTTCTTCATTTGAATAGGAAGGGAATATTAGAGCACATACCTGATTTTTTCAGTTGCACTCTCAACAAATACTGATTTCCAACTAACACTTTTGCCTTTGGAGTTCATGATATCAATCTGTTTGAGAAGTACCAGGGCTTAGAAAGCTGATGAGATTGCAAAATTTGCTCATAAATTCCTTATCATACGAGTAAGATTTAGAAACACATGGGTAGGTTTTAGAAACACACAAATAAACTCTAGAAATAGCTGTGTTCTGCAGTTCATTCAAATGCAGGCACTCTGATTCCAGACAAGTCTCAAATGGCCTCTCCTGACTGGTTCATCTGGATGATGCTGCCTACAGCTCTTTGATGTCATGGTTGAGCATGGTCTCAGCAAGGTAATTGGTATTAGCCCCAGAAGAGGGTGATAGCTGGAGCAACGGACATTTATTTATGGGCTTTATTATGTTATTCAATATCAAACTTATCTAGATTTTTAAAAAATGTTACAAGTAGCCCAAGCCCCTGTAAGGTACTTGTTTCCTGTTTCACAAGCCTCCTTTGAATGTTATCACTCTCCCAAATGAGAAATGTAAAATCCTTGTTTTGTTTAGCAACCTGCCAAGCCAATGAAGAATGAAACATTCAGCAAAATAGAAAATCCATGTCAATATTAGTCCAGATAAAATCACTTCATAAGGAGCCATTATATCTCAGTATGGCCTCAATATGCTATCAAGATCTAATATATATGTAAAATATGAAATGTAAGTGTGAGGTTTATCTTATCTAAATTTAACAATCAAAAACTTAAACACCAAACTTAATAATTTAATCTCCCTCTTTAGAGAATGTAAAGAAGCACCAGTGTTGAAGACCATGTAACCAAAGGTGCATTCTACAAAGTGTGCATTTAGATGTTCAAATGTACCCGTAGATACATGTAATTAAAAGAGATAAAAATATTTCCATTCAGATAGTCATGTATCCTTCTAAGCAGGAGGGAAGGAAATAGCAATCTAAAGCAAACGTATCACTTGACAAAAGAAATAGCCAAGGGTGACTAGGTGCCATACCTGAAATAGTATGGCCTAGAGATCTATTCTTCAATGATTCCAGAATCATAGAATGGTTTAGATTGGAAGGGACCTTTAAATTTCATGTACTTCAACCCTTTGCAATAAGCAGGGATATCTCAAATTAGATCAGGTTGCTCAGAGCCCTGTCCAACTTGATCTTGAATGTTTCCAGGGATGGAACATCTACCTCCTCTCTGAGTAACCTGTTCCAATGTTGTCCTCATCTGGTCTGAATCTACCGTCTTTCAGTTTAAAACTGTTACTCCTTGTCTTGTCACATCAGACCCAGCTAAATGTTTGTACACATCTTTCTTATAAACTCCCTTTAAGCACTTAAAGGTTGCAATAAGTTATCTTCAAAGCCTTCTTTCCTTCATGCTGAACAACCTAAACTTTCTCATCCTGTCTTCATCAAAGTGTTGTTTCATCCCTCTGATAAGTGTTGTGGTCCTCCTCTGGATCTGCTCTAACAGCTCCAGGTCCTTATGTTGGGGTGTCCAGAACTGGACACAGTACTCCATATGGGATCTCACCAGAGAGAAGTAGAGGGGAAGAATCGTAGAATGTTTTGGGTTAGAAGAGACCTTAAAGATCATCTAGTTCCAACCTCCCCTGCCATGGGCAGGGACACCCTCCACTAGACCAGGTTGCTCAAAGCCTCATCCAGCCTGGGCTTGAAGACATACAAGGATGGGGCATCCACAGCTTCTCTAGGCAATCTGTTCCAGTGCCTCACCACCCTCTCCACGGAGACCTTTTTCCTGATGTCGAATCTAAATCTACCCTCTTTCAATTTAAAACCATTACCCCTTGTCCTGTGGCTACAGACCCTTGTAAAAAGTCCCCCTGAGCTTCCTTATAAGCCCCCTTCAGGTACTGGAAGGTTTCTATAAGGTCTCCCTGGAGTCTTCTCTTCTCCAGGCTGAACCAACCCAATTCTCTCAGTCTTTCTTCAGAGGAGAGATGCTCCAGCCCTCTAATAGTCTTTGCCGCTTTCCTCTGGACTCTCTCCAACAAGTCGATATCCTGAGGGCTCCATAGCTGGACACAGTTCTCCAGATGGCATCTCACAAGAGCAGAGTAGAGGGGGAGAATCACCTCCCTCGACCTGCTGGCCACCCTTCTCCTGATGCAGCCCAGGATCGGCTGGATTTCTGGGCTGCCAGCGCACATTGCCGGCTCATATTCAGCTTTCCATCCACCAGACCTCCCAAGTCCTTCTCCTCAGGGCTGATTTCTCTCAGTTCTGCACCCAGCCTGTACTTGTTTGGGATTGCCCCAACCCAGGTGCAGGACCTTGCACTTGGCCTTGTTGAACTCCATGAGGTTGACAGGGGCTCACCACTCCAGCCTGTCCAGGTCCCTCTGGATGACATTCCTTCCCTCCAGCATGTTGACAGCACCACACAGCTTGGTATCATCAGCAAACTTGCTGAGGATGCACTGTATCCCACCGTCTATGTCACTGACAAAGATGTCAAACAGTACTGGTCCGAATACTGACCCGAATGCCACTTGTCACTGGTCTGCACTCAGACACTGAGCCATTGATCACAACCTCCTCTATTCATCACCTCCCTTGGCATACTGCCCATGCAGCTTTTGGTGTAGCCCAGGATATGGTTGGCCTTCTGGGCTTCAAGTGTGTATTTTCCACTCATGTCCAGATTTTCAACCAATGCCCTCAAGTATTTCTTGGCAAGGCTGCTCCCAATCCCTTTATCCCTCAGCCTGTATTGATACTGTGATTTACGTGGACCCAGGTGCAGGACCCTGTACTAGGCCTTGCATCTCATCAGATTCACAGGACCACACTTCTTGCGCTTGTCCAGGTCTTTTTGGATGGCATCACGTCCTTCAGGTGTGTCAACCTCACCTATCATCTTGGTGTTTGCAGATTTGCTGAGGGTACATTCAATCCCACTATCTCATTAATGAAGATATTAAACAGTACTGGTTCCAACATGGACCCCTGAGGGACACCACTGATCAGTGATCTCCATCCGAACATTGAGCCAGTGATCACTACTTTCTGGAGACAACTATCTAGACATTTACTTTTCCATCAAAGACTCCACTCATCAAATACATATCTCTACAATTTAGAGAGAAGGATGTTGTGGAAGACCTTGTCAAAGGCATTACAGAAGACCAGACAGATGACATACATAGTTCTTCCCTTTTTCCCTGACGTGGTCACTCCAACATAGAAGACCACTAAGTTGGTGAGGCAGGACTTTCCCTTGGTGAAGCCATATTGGATGTCTCAAATCACCTCCCTGTCCTCCATATGTTTTCTGGGAGGATCTGCTCCATGACCTTCCCAGACACAAAGGTAAGGCTGATAGGTTGGTAGTTCCTGGGGTCCTCCTTTCTACCCTTTTTAACAATGGATTCTATGTTTCTCTTTTTCCAGTCATTAGGGACTTGACTTGACTGCCATGACTTTCCACATCGCATGGTGAGTGGCTTGGCAACTACATCAGAAAATTCCTTCAAGACCCTGGGATGTATCTCATCAGGTCCCATAGGATTATGTATTTTAGGTTTCTCAGGTAGTCTTGAACCTGATCTTTTCTTACAGTGGGAGGGACTTTGTTCCCCCAGTCCCTGTCTCGCAGTCCATCCACTAGAGAGGTGTGGGAAGAGAGATTGACAATGAAGACTGTGGCAACAAGCTGTTAAGAACCTCAGCCTTCTCCTTGTTCACTGTTACGAGCTTGCAAGTCTTGCTCATCAGTGGAGGTATGCTTGCTTTGACCTTCCTTTTCTGTCTGACATACCTGTAGAAGCCCTTATTCTTTGCATCCCTTGCCAAGTTCAGCTCCATCTGCACCTTGACCTTCCCGTTCCCATCCCTACACATTCAGATAGCATCCTTATACTCTTCTCAGAGTACAGTACCTGCTTCCTCTCCCTGTGCATTTTCTTAGTGCCCTTTAGTTTGAGCAACAGGTCTCAACTTATCCATGCAGTTGTTTTGCCTTCCTTTCCAGATTTCTTATACCTGGGGATCAAGAGCTCTTGCACTCCACGGAAAGCGTCCTTAAAAATCTACCAGCTCTGTTCTGCTCCTGTGTCCATGAAGGCAGTTTCCCAGGGGGTCCTATTGACTATGTTCTTGAAATTTAAAATTGAAATACTTACCTAAAATTCAGGGTCTTGACTTTGTTTGCCTGACCCATGAGAACTCCACCAGTGCATGATCACTGAGCCCAGACTGCCTTCAATCTTGATGTCTCCAATTAGCACACTTGTGTTAGTGATCAACAGGTTCAGTATCACATCCAATCTGGTAAGTCTGTCTATCACCTGTCTTAAGAAGTGATTCTCAATGTATTCCAGGAGTTTCCTGGATTGCCTACAGCTCACCATGCTACAGGTTTAGATGTTTCTCAGACTGGATAAAGTCATTCAGCAAATATCATAGTTTTGCCTGTAATGTAAACTTTCAGACAGATCTTCAGTAGAACTTGCAAATCACTTTGCCTTTTTCATTCTCTTATAATGCTGGCTTTCTGATGCTTGAAAAACACATCTTCATCAGCTCTGCATCTGAAAATGATGAAATACCTTTTTACAAAACAGCACTCTTTCTCCACTTTTAAATTCCTTTTCCCTCTTACCAGATGTTCTTTCTAGGTTTCATGGAAAAAAATGGAGTAATCTAAGTTGTGAAATTCACATCTCAGAATTTGTAATAGATCATTACTACTGAAACATCCCTGGGGTACTCATGAGTCACAAAAGCATTCCTTGGGTTTGAAACACCTATGAGTATCACAAAAGGAGTTCTTTCTTCACCTGCAAGTGTTAGTTTAATGTGGTGACACCCAAATGCCAGAACTAAACCACTGAAATATTCTCCTCCTGACACTTTAATAAATTGATCAGCTAAGTGTGGAAATGGGTAGCTGCCTTTAATTGACTGAAGTTCTCTGTAGTCAGCATAATCATCTGCTTAACATTAAATTTATTTTTTTTAAATTGTGATTAGCATGTTCAAATATTATGTAGATTGCTTAGCTGGGCCAGCTTTCAGAATGTAATTAATTACTTTTTTACCATTATCTTATGTATTAAGAAGATGCTTCACACTCTAGGAACACAGTCCAGCCTTTCATTCAACAACGTTTTTCTCAATCTTATTTTTGGGAAACACAACAGTTATGAAGGGCTAAGTCAACTGCTATCATCTCTCCTTTTTGCTACCTATAGGCCCTTATCTCTAATACTGCCTTTCAATGTGTCACATATGAGGAATTTAAAGGCCACATTAATGTTGGATGTTGTTCTATTATCTTATTTCAATTTACTTATACACTCTCTACAGTCATAATGGTTGCTTTTACGCAGAAATCCAGTTTTAGTCTATGTTGAAACAGAAGTCCCAAATGGGTCTTTCTGGCTTCAAACTATTCTGCAAGTTCACTGTGACCGTGCCTTTCCTATACATTATGCTTAGCTGAAAGAATAGTTCATCAGGTTCGCATAGTAACTATAGGAAATATCTTTTATCACTGTAAGGGTATAAATTTCCTTATACCCGTTCACTTGGAGTGTATGAATATTGTTTAAGAGTACATCTATTTTTTCATCATAAGCTGTTTTTTTTTAAATACTTTTCAATGAAATTCACTCTCAAGACAACATTAAAGATACTGCTTATAAGAAACAGCCATTAATATGCAACCCTCCCCCCCCCTGATTCTGCTTGAGATACATTTTTTTCTGTTGTCTATACTACCTGGATGGTGATTAGCAGTAAGCTATATAATTTCTTTCTTTCCGTGCTGCTTATTTTCCATAGATCAAACTTGGTTCATACTGTGAGTTCAGAATCACTAAGCTTTTCAGGTATCATGGTCCCCAAGCATATAAATGAATAGTGGGCAGTTCTGTTAGTTGTCAATTTTATTAGCAACTTCTAATTTCTGACTTCTGCCTTCCATATGATTACATAATTGGCTTTTAGTTGCGTTTACCTTCACTTGATTTGCAAATGCCATCTAACTTAGTAACCGTTTGGAAAAACGTCCCTTTCATCAGACTTAAGCTGTCTAAATAAACTAGTTTAGGCATCAACATAGTCTAACCACATCAGTGTAAGACTCCACATGCTAATTTCCTTTTATTTTCTTCTTATTGAGAAAAATATTATGTCTATTGTTTACAGCTATTCCATGTATGTCTGTACTGTGTCTCAGCATAGACCTGCTATTTGCGTTAGTCCTCTAAAAATCTGTTAGGGTACAAGACTAGGAGACTAAGGGCTATGGAATTAGTAGAGAACAAGAATGAAAATACAGCTTTGAGGATAATATTGTTTATCCTATTCCAGTAAAATTTCTCAGACCAGTATGTTCCTTATTGGAAGAAAATAATTCTTAGCGTCCCTCTGCCACTTTTATATAATGTGTGGCTTACATGGAGGGACAGAATGAAATGCAAATGCTTCCTTTATTTACTTTGTGCTAGGGAAAAACAGAGACCTACGTGATTAAAGAGGAGTAGGGGATCAAAGGTCTCTCTGGACTCAGTTCTGCATTATAGTCTCTCAGTGGTTGCTGGAATCACAAGCTTACACTATAAGTTATAAATTTCTTCTTTAGACTGAGGACACTGGTTTAAAATCCTAGGAGCTTAGAAACACTACCTTAATGCTGTTCCATCAGCAGTGTTGACAGGACTATGATCTTTCTTACCCTGTTTATTACAAGCCATAAACTCAAGTCTTCATTTACCTCTGGCAACCATGTAATTGAGCAAATTTTTGTGAATGTGTTAGATGTTCATTATTTAGCCCTACATTCAGAGCTGATGAGAGACAATATTTAAAATATATTGGATGCTCAACAGTCATAAAATACTCTCTTGGAAGTATATCCTAGTGGATGCTACAAGTCCTGAAGTTCAGTCTAGTAATTGTAATTCTGACTGAACAAAGCCCATGGAAAGAACACTAAAGTGCAACTCACCTGTTTCACATGAAAAGTACCTACTTTTTATAATAAAAATAGTACCGTAAACAAGCATGCTAATTTTAGCTTGTTGTAACCACATTATGAATATAGTTGGAAGGAAGCTTGTGCAATGGAAAGGTTCTCTATATATTCATGCTCTTATGTATTACAGCTGGAAGTATTAATAGAAGGCATAGATCCTTCCCCAGGAACTGGAATCCCATCTGTGGAAGCATAAAACCTCAGTTTTATATACCTGAATTTTCTAACTGCCTAACAAGAAAAAACAAAACAAAATAAAACAAAACCCCAAAAAAGAGGTTTGTATACTGAGAGATTCATACTTTCTTCATATATTAGCTGAAAGGTGGTGTCAATTTTATTAAATGTTAGAAAATATTTAATTTCAAATAGATTTTTAATAGAAGAATAGAACAAAAAAATCTGTCTTCTTAAGAAAAGATCTCCACAGATGTTTTTCATGCTTTTTGGAAAGTATATTGTTTCATTTAATCTGTTAAAGAATCTGATGCATTTCTAATATCCTAAATTTTAAGTTTCAATAGACAAACATATATAATTTATTTTAGTGTTATCTTCTTAACGCAGAAAGGACTAGGGTAAAATGGTTGTAAATCTACTAAGACATATAAAGTTTACTTCTCATTTTGTCCTTCAAAAATTGTGACCTAGTTTGTTTACAAGACAGATGACAGGAAACATTCTGTTTCCCCAGGTCTGTCCAGACTTCAAATGGGGAAAGTGTTAAGATACCCCTAATAATAAATTCTAAAGGACAAAAAGACACTAACATGATGATCTCTGCTGTTAACTACCACTTTCATACAGGCTACACTTTTATGGTAAGAAAATGGTAGCATTGATCTTCTGATATTGATCAGGTAACAAGCTCTAGTTTGATGTTCATAAGAAAAAATAACCAGCAGGATTCTTTTTCTTTATATCTGTCATGGTTTAGCCTTCTCTGGCAAAGAAGTACCAGGCAGTCACTTTATCACTCCCCCTCCCCCAGTGGAAAAGGGTCAGAGGAGAGAAAAAAAAAAGAGAAACTCGTAAAGTTAAGAACTATTTAATTATTTAAATGAAACTTATAGTGATATTAAAAACACTACTGCTAACAAGTAATTATAACAATAGAAAATAGAACATATGATACAGTATCTCATCACCCATGGAGTGACACAGCCAGATTCCAAACCAAAACCCAGAAGAGAGAGCAAAACCCCCGGAGCCCCAGAGCCCAAGAGTGGAAAGAAAAAACCCAACCCCCCAAAAGCCTAATGAAAGAAACTGCTTCTCTGCTAAGATCCCACCAAGATCCTAACAGAAGGAGCTGTCAGTAAAGCTATCTGGTAGCCTAAAAAACAACTCCACAACCCCCAGGGCCACTTTCACATTCAGCCTGACCACTGAGCCTGATGTATCATGGAATTAAACAAGGTCCCTTGGCCACTGTGGCCCCACCAGCAATCTGTAGGGGAGCAGCTCGTTACTGCCTGAAACCAGCACAATATCCCTTGAACTTGACAGTTTTTTAGTTCTTTGCTCATAATGAGAATTTGCATGTTTCAGAAGAGTTGAGATTAAGGAACTGAGACAGAGGAGCTGGATCATCAGTGACTGTAACCACCAATAGCTGCACTAATAAAGAAGGAATGAAAGATATCATTGAACTGGAATTCTTGTTCATTCATATTAGTCATCAGATTTATAAAAACAATAATAAAATAATCTGATCGAGGGTAGTTGAATAAGTAGCTATGGCTTCAAGATCAGCATCAGAATGTGAATCCTGTGCTCATGTGACATCCTATGTAAAGTTGTTACAAACTAGTGGCTGTATACACAGCATATTACCATGAAGAACTACATAACCATGAAGTGGAATGATTGTTTTTTGGCTCTCGAGCTTCTATAGTGAATGAAGAGAACTTGCTGCAATGCTAAGGTGTGAACTAACATTTCTGATTCAGCACCAACCCCATCCATGAATACAGTACTTAAATCCCACTGAAATGGTTTTCTTTCTGCTGGATAGAATCTATCAACAACGAATGACTGGAAACTAAATTTTCCAGTATCTTGCTCTTTTATGCAGTATTTTCAATTCATATATACATGCATAAGGCAGAATGACTTATCCATTCAGATAGTCCGCAGTTTACACGCTATTTGCAATGAAATAGATGATTGTAACAAGGTGCAAAGCATCAGAGGATCTTGCCCAGGAGTATTATTTCTATCTCTTTTTCACTGTGTGCACTCTCACATGTCTGGCATTTAAGTGGTTAGAAAGTTCCATTTCAATAAGGCATTTGAAAATCCCAAGATGTAATATGTTAAATTTTCATGAGTTAGAGCTCTGTGTGTAGTTCGTTGCTGAGCAAGAAACTGTTTGCTTATATAACTGTAATCCATGTCACCAGTAAGCTATTATAATTACTTCCAAAATATTATTTTCTTCATCCCACAATATTGTCTCAGTAATGTACTATGAAAGTAGAACTGTGTTTTTCAAGAAAGACTTATGAAATGTGTATGTAGTAGAGAAAGTAACATTTTTTTTTCTAGGAGAAAAATTCATAATCACATTAAATTCCTCCTAATTCATCATCTAAAACTACTAAACAGCTCAACATTAAACCATAGAATGAAAAGGTGTAATCCATTCTGAATGTGTGAGATACTGTTACATTTGAACAGAAGACAGACAGATGATGACAGAGAGATGGAGAACACTAAAAGAGACAGTAAGATTTGAAATAATATTTAGATATTTCCATAGTAATAAACCACAAATAAATGGTATGTTTTACATTTTTATATCAATTTCTATATTAGTAATGTATAGAAAACATTTTTTTTGCTTATGCATGATAACTTTTCTGATTGTTAAAAGCAGTTTCTGGGTACATCTGTGATGGAAACAGACACACCTAAATGGGGAAGGAAGTCACCAAAGAAATATGTATACTTTGAATTTCCATCTAAATTAAACTCAAAATCATTATAGCATACATAGGTATTCTCATTCAGTAAATGAGAATGTCATGTAAATGTGAGATATGTAGGAAAAATGAAATTAAAATGACATATATTTATCTAATTATAACTTTGTTACATAACAAGTAAAATCCAACAGCCTGGTGTCTTTATCTGAAAAATCCATAATATAAACCGCTAACCAAGACTGTCCATTCTTGGTACATTTCTGGACAACAAAATACAAGTCTAGTAACAGTAGTAATGTCAGCTGAGGATAAAACAGAACAACTTCTATAAGCGTGACATTCAATACAGGTTATGTTTGTGTGAAGAAATATCCTTTATGGAAAGAGAATGTAGCTGTTCTCCATCACCACAAGGTCATACATTATGATGAATCTATGAACAGTTAGTTTAGACTCAAGAAGCTGCTTTTTTTCAGGACTACAAAGTCAGATACAAATTTTGCCAAGAACTTGATAGGTGAGTATAATATCTACACAATTCAGTAAAGGTAAATTTATAAAAGCCAAAAATCTTGGTAATTTTAAAACCTCACAAAGGTGTTATATGTGACCTGAGGTCCTATAAAGACAGACTTCTCTAAGTTTTAGATGCTTTCAAATAGATTTTAATATTTATCTGCAGCATGAATGTTCTCTTTTGTATCCTATAACAAATGCATAATTGCTCATTATTAAGAGGCTAGAAGAACAAAATGTAACTCAGAAGTCCTTTTGTTATGCAGTATCTAAAACTGATATTTGCCAGAGAAATTGTATGTCTGACAGTTAAAAAAAGACATTATTTCTAAGTGTCTGAAAGCTCTAATCATTATAGGAGACCAGGTGAGTTCTGTGTAAGAAAAAAGATGATCTCTGAAAACAAAGTTTCAGATGTGAATTTAAGATGGGAAGTAGAAAAAGCAAATGAAGGTAAGGAGTCAAGGAAAAAAAAAAGGACAGCAAGTGTTGTGAAAGAGAAATGAAGAAAGAGGTCTAGATACAGCAGGAAAATGTCTTATTTACAGTTAGCCACAAGAGTGTATCCTTTCTGTCAAAAGATGCGAACCAACACAACAGGTGGTCCATATATGAAGGAAAGCTTCCAATAAGTAGCCCCAAACTTCTCTTGAATATGCTAGTCATAGGCATAAGTAAAAAAACATGATCCGGAAGATGGAAGTATAAACAGTAACAACACATATGTAGGCTAAAGAAGCTATATTTATCATCGACCGTTATTTAATCTCTAGCTATTTTAGGATAGTGTAAGTGAAAGCTAGGAGAAAACTCCTTGTTATGAATGAAATATCATAGTAACATCATTGCAATGTCCTATTGCTAAGTTTCAATGGTAACTACACAAACCAAGTGAATTGCCAACCACAAATAAGCCATACATCAAGAGAAGTGCAAATTGAAATTGTTCTGTATTAATGAACATGAGGCCAAGAGAATGTTCAAATAACAAAGCATAAAGTAGGACGCAGTATAGCATAAATCTAAACTGTCATTATTTTCATTGTGAGATTCTCATAATATTCATTGTGAAAAGGAATGCTAGGAAAGCATCTGTAAATTAACCATCCTATCTTTTTTCTCATCTTCCACAGATGTACCAATAAGTAATGCCCATGAAGGTAATTTTTTGCCATTTTTAACTTATATTTTATTTCTGTTTGGAGCAAACGATGATACTGATATGTATTAAAAAAGCTGTTCTTAGGCTGTCATTATTCAGAATCCTCAATCTAATTTCAGAATTTAATATATGTTTCAGCCACTTTCCCACACTGGAACCTAAATTGGAAGCTAAACTGAGACATATAACATTCAAGAAATTGTTCAATTAATAATATAGATTCAAACTCGAAAATGGACAATTAACTTGAAAGAGAATAATATAGTATTTGAAGAGTTATGGAGAGTTCATCTCTGAAACAATGTTCAGCATAAAATTAAGTACGATGATAAAATGCTTCTTGAAACTGATGAAGGCGATAATTTTTAACATACCGGAGTTTGCAACTGATGTAATTTTTAAACCACATATGTTTTATTTATCTGATTTTCAGGCAAAAACTGTACTCATTTCTGATCTGAGAATCCTGTTACACCGGTGTTGTTGGATGTTAGGTACTGTAGTTTTCAAAGAGATGCTAATTGAGTTCTTTTTTTGGCTTACATAAATCTTAAGCATATGTGAACAAAATAGGAAAAGTGGGTAGGCTTTACATATGGAAAAGATTGACATTTCATATACCTCCCATATACTTATGCAATGAATTTGGCCAGATTAAAATTCAACACAGAAGCAACCATGGGTTTTGCACTTAACAACACAAAATCTGTTTCTGATTAGATATTTCCAATTAAAAATATAATCCTTAAGACTTATACATCTATGACATATAAAAATAATTGCAACTAAGATAAGATGCAGGCAGGTAGTTTCTCAACAGAACAATAGTCTATCTAAATTTAAAACACAGAAATAAGCACATCTGTTCTCCTTCACTCTTATATATAACAACAGTAATCTTTATTTATAAGGCATTTTTTAATGGAGATAATCCCTTGTTGAATTCCAGGCATATGTGCTAGACATATTTGCTATCAACAGAAGGGAAAG
>NW_010260887.1:25699-26039 GCF_000690775.1 Eurypyga helias
TATAATTAGTATTAACTAGACTTGGCATAGTAGTATCCATTGAGAAGCCTTGTTTGTGCCCCAACTATCTTAGAAGCTAGACTTCTATTGATAAAACTATGTTCAGTTTTCATTTACATATTCCTCATTACATGATACACAAAAGTAAAATTACAGAGTAATGTATGTAATAGTGGAACACACTAAAGGTTTTTTCTAGGCCCATTCCAGACCTGGTTTTATATATGAAGATTGTAGATGTTGATTAGCAAATAGTGATTTCAAAGTTGACTAATGTGCTGGATTCAGCCAGGAAAGAGTTAATTCTCAGTACCCTGGCTGCTACGAAGCTGTTCCTGGA
>NW_010260888.1:0-1130 GCF_000690775.1 Eurypyga helias
GCTGAGTGAGTGGCTATGTGGTGCTGTGGTGAAGTTTTAGGCTGCTTAAAAGATCAGTGTCACAGATATTAGGGGGTAGAAAGATATATTAATATGAATTTATGAAAAGCACGGCTTAACAGAATTTGATGGCAAGGTACACTCTATTACTTATCTGACATGGAAAAGCATGCAAAGGTTAAATCAAATTAGCAATGGGTTAAAATGTTTTATACATGAATTAAAAATTATTTCCAGAGTTAGGGAAATCAAATCTGATTTGGATTGCTGTGATGTGGATTAAGGAGAAAGGGCAAGGAAATTCCTCCTGTTGGGTCAGGAGGAATTGGACCCCCTTGCCTTCTAAAATTCTCGACAAGAAGTTGTCTAGGGGCAGCTGAGTCCACTCCTACTCCCAGACCTGGTCAATGGTTTATGTCTAAGGAATCAGGGAAAGGAATTGCAGTGTGTTTGGTTTTGTGCTTTGTGCAAAAACTTTGGGATAGCAGCAATTTGAAATAGCAGCAGTTCAAAGTTTATTAACAATATTCAGCTGTATCACATAATTAGACTATAATATATCCCAGCAAAACTTAACTATCAATGTATCAGCACAGTAACTTAATCAAAGACTTGAAGTCATTGGCATAAAGTTGCATGGATACACTCAGATAGTTATAGATACAGAGATAGATATACATATATACAAAAGTACCTGTTAAAATTTCCCCTTGGGTTTGGTGAAAACATTCATGTAGGATACCAGTGCATCTCTCCAATGGGCAAAGACTTGAGCCCCAAGAAGGTTTTCAGCCTAGGTTGTGAGGTCCTCTGATTTCACAGACTTGAGATTTATGTGAAGAGCTCAAAGGGGCTTTCTTGGAATCATTGTTCATAGGAACATGGGAGAATTGACTTTAGACATCATTGAATTTCCATCTTGGTTACCATCTGGGTTGGTAGTTACTGGAATTCTCTGTCAGTGATTGCTGGTGCAACCTTCCTGGGTTGTCTCAGGGCTGTCAGGTGAATGACTAGTTCACAGATTCACAGAGTGGAAGGGGTTGGAAGGGACCTCTAGAGATCATCTAGTCCAACCTCCCTGCCAGAGCAGGATCACCTAGAGTAGATCACACAGGAACAAGTCCAGA
>NW_010260888.1:1579-12877 GCF_000690775.1 Eurypyga helias
AGATATTGATAAGCATTGATAAGATCCCCCCTCAGCCTCCTCTTCTCCAGGCTAAACAGCCCCAGCTCTCTCAGCCTTTCCTCACATGGAAGGTGCTTCAGGCCCTTCATCATCTCAGTGGCCCTGCGCTGGACCCTCTCCAGTAGTTCTTTGTCCTTCTTGATCTGAGGAGCCCAGAACTGGACACAGCACTCCAGGTGAGGCCTCACCAGTGCAGAGCAGAGGGGGAGGATAGCTTCCCTAGACCTGCTGGCCATAATCTTCTTAATGCATCCCAGGATGCCATTGGCCTTCTTGGCTGCGAGGGCACACTGTTGGCTCATGGTTATCCTGTTGTTCACTAATTATGTTATTCTTATTCCCCACTGAGGCAAGGTAACCAAATTCTTAGGACACACCACGGCCAGACAACTTTGATACAGTCAAGGGATATTTAATTGCCAAACTCACTGCACAATGGTCAAGGCTTATCAGGAATCTCTAAGGCAGTAGAGCAGTCCAGAAGCTGTTGAGAGGTGGAAATGCACTACCACAGGTACTTAACTGACAACTGGGGTTAAACCATGATACTATTTTAATAATATTTTTTAGGACACACCACGGCCAGACAACTTTGATACAGTCAAGGGATATTTAATTGCCAAACTCACTGCACAATGGTCAAGGCTTATCAGGAATCTCTAAGGCAGTAGAGCAGTCCAGAAGCTGTTGAGAGGTGGAAATGCACTACCACAGGTACTTAACTGACAACTGGGGTTAAACCATGATACTATTTTAATAATATTTTTTTCTACCACTGAGTCCTGACAATGTACTTAATCTGGCATAGGAATGCAGTTGTGACTCACAGGCAGTGCAGAAGTCATAATATACTTCCAAAAAGTCAAATCATGAAGCCTTTTCCCTTAAGGGGGAAAAAAAAAAATTGGATTTCTAATTTGAATATTCTTGCATCAAAATGGTTTTTAGTTCGAGCCTGACTTTTCAGACATTTCTTATGGCACCAACTCATTTCTCCCAAGCCATTCTGTTACAATGCTTGGATATTAAACTGAAGAATGCCTGCAGAACCTATGTAGTAATTCTACTTTCCTAAGGATTTATATTAGGCTTTTTTTTTTATCATTGCAGATCGCATATACATAATGTGTGCCTCCTTGCATAAGACCTTGTGATCTTAGCTATGTTGGTTAAATAAATTCTTAAACTTCAGTAACTTGGTAGCTATTAGTGCTTATAAAAGTGAGAGCCAAATCAGGATCATTATTTCCCATAAAGGTTGCTGAAGAGATGTATAAATTTGTTTCTTGATTAATATGTATTAAAAGCTTCGGCACTTTAACTGTGGAATTAGATCATATTCTCAAATGGCAGGAGGGGAAAAGTTCTTTGTTATGTCTATGTACCTTGAACAGCATTTAAATAAATGAAGTCATTCTAATGCTTTTCAAAGTTAAAAATTTTTCATCTTTCTGAATGTGAAATACGAATTTAATGATGTTCTCCCACATACAAAGCGCAAAATTCTTTGAAGAATGCACAGTACACGTTGCAGTATTTTCAGAAGGGAGATATGATAACTTGTCTCTAACACATGATTAATTCGATAATTTATTTTAAAGATGCCAAATTTAAGTATGCAAAGACCCCTTTTGGCTTGATTTGGTTGGAAGCATGAAGTCAAATCTAAGTCTACATTTTAAAATGCAAATGATGATCTGTTCACATTTATATACCTCTAGAACTTCAGAGTTCCTGAGAGTTCAGAGAACTTGCCTGATCTATTACATCCTTCAGCATGAAAATGAACTAGCACAGAATGACAAGAGCATAATGTTTTTCATATTTACCAAACTACCCCTAGGAAGCTTTCCAAAGTATGATTTTTAATATACTTCTCTTGTGAGTAAACAACCAATGTGTTCTTAAAATCTGTTAAATCACATTTGCAGCACAGTGATTAATGGCAAATTTAAGGTATATGTGGAGCTATCGAGTGTTACACTCCCTTGCTCTTCTAAGCCAAGCACAGCTCTATTAATGTTGGAAGAGCTGCTGGGGAATTACTGAACGTTGCATTGTTACTGATGAGTGTGTTTGAAGACAAAGCACAAACCTCTTTGGTGTTACAAAACTTCCCTTACGCTTCCTATTAGACAGCAGATGTGAGCCAGAGTGTCAGACTAATGTATTGGAAAAGCTGACTGCCTGAAATCATCAACTGAAGAGCTCCATCAGACAAACTGAAGGATCCCTTCAGACCTGCAGAATTTCAGCTGAATTGGCTTCTGCCACCAATGGAAGTACCAGGGAGAGACTGGAGTTTCTTGCAATGTTAATAACTGAAAAGTTTTCTCCCTCCACCTACATAAACCAAAATAACAGCAGCAAGCTGCAACAGTTTTTGTAGGCCTGTTAGCAGACATTTTAAAGTGAAAAGTGATGTCATTCACATTACAAAGTCAATTAGTTTTTCTTGTGAAAGGAGGAAAATTTAGATATTTTATAAGCAGATTCACAGAATCACAGCATGTTAGGGGTTGGAACAGAACCTTCAAAGATCATCTAGTCCAACCTCTCTGCCAAAGCAGGTCCACCTGGAACAGGTTGTGCAGGAACACATCCAGATGAGTTTTGAAATCTCCAGAGAAGGAGACTCCACAACCTTTCTGAGGAGCCCATTCCAGTGCTCTGACTCCCTCAAAGTAAAGAAGTTCTTCCTCATGCTGAGATGGAATTTTCTGCTTTCCAGTTTGTGCCTGTTGCCTCTTCTCTTGTCACTGGGCACCACTGAATAGTCTGGCCCCTTCCTCTTGACACTCACCCTTCAGATATTTATAAGCATTGATGAGATCCTGTCTCAGTTTTCTTTTCTCCAGGTTAAACAGACCCAGGTTTCTCAGCCTTTCCTCAAGAGGGGTGTGCTTCATTCCCTCAATCATCTCTGTAGTCTTCCTTTGGCTGATATGGGAAAGCCTTTATATTGCAGGCCAAATATATGACCAGCATTCAGAAATCCCTGCTGCTAGCGTGTTGCATTCATAATACTGGAATAACAGTTTGAGTACTCCTGCTGACTCAATAAAGATCTGGCATGCTGACATAAGCTGCAATTAAAGGACTGAACAGTTTTGTACCTGGACTACAGGATATAGTTGTATCTGTTATGTAGAACAATGAGGTTGAAGGTAAGCCCTTCGTGTTTTTACTAATAATGTGCAAAAAATCTATACAACGACCCTGAGTTGTATTTTGTTTCCCTTCCCACTTATAATGCCCAACAACTTATTTTGTATGAGTGTCATTTCATCTCAAGGGTCATCGCCATGTGACTATGTGCAGGCCCACACTACGTTGCCAGTGCAGCCATAGATGTAAGCCACATCTGCAGGTGTAGCCACAATATGTAGATGTAGCCTACACACTGTAAAAACTGAGCACACTGTAGGAAAATTCACCCTGCTTCTGGGTGTTTATTAGCCTTCACTAAACTCTGTCTTCATTACCAAAGCAGAGTGGCCCAGTAAAAACTGTTAACCTCTGAGAAGGGTTTGCCTGCCTGTCCTCTGTATACCTAGAGGTTTTGGAAAATATTCCTGACTGTAATAATTATTTTTCCCTTTCCCTTTGCTAGTGCAAAAAGAAACCAAGTCACTGTGTAGTGAAAGGCCTTTTCTGAAGTCAGTATCACACAGTCATGGTGGCAAAGTGTTTCCTGCTTTGCTATGGCCTGGACCCAACTACTGTGTAAGGGAGACAAATCTGTAAAACCATTTTCATTTTATTTTTTAATTTCAGAATAACTTTTGTTTAGTAGTGGTGGTTCCATTGTTTTATGATAACATTAATTTTCTGTCTTCCTCTTCATAGAATAAGCTTTAATTTCATACTTGCTTAGTACTACTGACTGCCATCTTCCAGTTAGGATCAGCTCCCATTTCTCTCAGTAATGTTGAGGTTGTCATTTTGTGCCTCCCTGTTGAGCCTTTCCATGGCCATCATTGCAAAGCCATCAGAGAAGCTATTCACTGAAGAATATATTCTGAGATGTAGCTGTTTCTAAAAGAAATGAGATAGGCCTGTGTCTTACAAATTTTTCAATTCCAGGACAATATTATAGAATTCCTATTTTTCATTAGGATTCGTGTTTTATTACTTGGTAATAATTAATCTGTATTAGATGTGAAGGAATGATTTTCAAATGGTTACTAAATGACACAACTATAAAATATATTTGACTTTGTGATAATCATGGGCGTGTGAGAAGGCATTCATATTGAAATTCTGTGTAGTAAGATGACTGAAGCCACACTTCAGGCATTTCTATAATCGTTGAAACTTACTGAAAGAAAGGAAGAAATGTATTGACCTCAGTCACTTAATTGCACCCTGAGAATTGACACAGTCCCATTGTTATCCTCTCAAGATGGTAAATGCAGAGAGTTTTATTTCTCTACAACAGTTATTTGTGCACAAAGATATTAAAGAATATTAAGAGGGGAGGAGGTTCTCAGTTTCTTAAGCTGGCATTGTATCATATTTTTATTTTCAAGTCCTTACACTCAGAATATGTAATGTTTTTATCTGCTAGATACGGACGCATTCTGAACTTACATGGACCTGTCTGAAAATAATGGAGTTCAACATGGTATTTAAGACAAGGCTATTTGAGACCATTCCCTTGAATATGTTTAACTTTATCCAGCAAACACAGAGGCACATACCACTCTCATCTCATAAAAATCAGACAGCTTCTACTTTGTTTATATCAGTGGCTCGATGTTGAAGCTTTGTTGAAATTGGTCATCGGTGAAGCTATTATTTAGTACATGTGGTACAAACATTAACAGCTAGTTTACACATTTGTATTGAAGGTCAAGTGTTTAACATACTAGTTAGGATTAAAAAACCTATATTTTGGTGAATCTGATGCATTAGAAGAAGTATTTTCACTGAAAAAAAACCCCAAACAAAAACAAACAAAAAACCCCACCAAAAAAACAACTGCCAGAAAAAGCAATTCACTTTTTGTTGTGTTTCACTTGTGTTTGTTGAAGAAATGTCTATTTGAATGAGAAATCTTTCCTCCTAGATAAAATTTAACACAACTTCTCCTTTTGCTGTTGCTTGAAAGGAAAATTCTTCTGTTTATCTGGTACATGACATACTGTAATTTCCCAAATAAACCTGGATTAACCACGGCCATTGCAGGATTAATTAGAAAAAGATGCTTACTGAAAAATAAGCAAACACAAAATCCTTTTTCTAAAATTAATAGTTAAGAAACCTAGAAATCATGATCTCTAGAGGTCATTTCCAACCCTTACCATTCTGCGAATAAGCATGATCTGTAACCTGGAGGTAGGGAGATAACCGAATTTCAGTGTCTATTATTTCATTATACAGTTAATTTCTCTGCCTTAAAATATATTATTTAGGCACTTTATGTGAAATTTATACTTAAGCTCAGTTGTGGTGAAGGCTAGAATTATGAAAACTGCTGTTTAGCAGCATGGCTGAAACAAAAATTTTGCCATCTTGGGCTTGTTGTAGCAGGGTATACTCCATCTACATGTGCTGAATGAAACTCTGCTCAGCCCAGACCTAGGAGAAAAGGAACAGTGAAGGACAATGAAATGGTCAGAGGTACAGAATTGCTTCTTTGTGAGAGTACGCTAAAAATTATGTTCTTACAGCTTGTGAAAATTACCTGGGTATACTTCCTCTTCATTTCCCATGAATGGGAAGGGATATCCAGCGAAACCATCAGACATCATGTTCAAAACAATTAAAAAGAAGAGCTGCTGATCAAATATAATAAAACTTTGTTATTTACTGCACTGGGATACTGCACAGGCTAAAAGCCTATATAGGTTTTAATGACAGTTGGATGAATTTACGAAGCAGCTGCTAAACCTGATTGCCTACAATTTCTGCCAGAGTCCCTCAATATGCTCTTTTTGGGGAGCTGGGGAATCCATTAGGTGAAGGATCAAATCTTTATAGTCACCTTGTATTCTTTCCTTATGCATCATCAGTGGCCTGTGGGCAGAGAGAGTGTGTTGCGCTAAGCAGCCTTTTACTTAATTCTGTGTTCAAATTCTGTGTTCTGGGCTTTTTACCTAACCTGTGTGACGCTGGCAAGGTCTCTTTAGCATACATCTATCTATATAGCTGCTTCTTTTGAAGACTTGGCTGCTGTAAACACAAAGGAAGGCTGAAATGATGTATTGGTAGAAAGATATAATATCTATAAGTAGTTACAGTGTAGGATGTTAACATTGTTTTCGTACACTTTGCATAAGTGTATCTACAATTGCATTTAGCTGAGAAATCTCATGTCAAAACAAAAAATACCTGAAGAATATTTGTAACATATTCCAGGTTTCTTCTTTTTCTAATCTGACCACCAAGAGTAGTTCAGTATTGTCCTTTAATTAGAGTTTAGTGTAGTTTTCCTTTGCCTTGGAGGTGATGCTGAAAACCTGCAATAGCAAAGACAAAAAGAAATTGGAAGAAATATGTGAAATTGAATGGTTATATAAAAGGGGTCAATGAAAAAATATTGCCTTCCCCTCACTCACCCCACCACCAGGAGAAACCCAGAGAAAGCTAATTGTACCAGAAAGTACAGAAATTGTGCCAGAAAGTTGTTGTTTAGCTTCTACTCCTAATTATTTCACACAACAATAGACAGATACATGGAAAGTCTTTTCTGTAATTCTTCGGGGAGATGTTTCTGATTGTGTGACTTTTCTTTCCTAGGCCGTGTTCTCCTGTTCTGGGCTAGGTTAGGAGGCATGAAGCAGTGTCAAAAGGCAACTAGTTTATGTGTATTATTTATATTTATATAACAATATATGTACATAATACACATGTATATGTGCTATTTATGTTTCTTTTTCTTTTCTCAAAGAAGCTTTTGATGTCTGTATAAAAATCTAAGTAGTAAAGCAGCTGAAACCCTTGATTAAGTAATGCTCTTTCCTGTAACATGCCACGATGGGCCACTCCTGAGGCATCTGCTCATATGTTGCAGAAAGAATTCAGTACCAATTATAAAAAGAACTGCATATGTTTCACCAGGTTTCTCACCTAGATATTAAGGGCATTAAATGTTTCTTTTTACTAGGATCAAAACCGAGCTGGGGCACAAATCTACTTGCTTTATATTGGCAGAAAAAGACATGCTATTTTGAGGGTCAATTGCGTGTTTAAAACAAGTCAACATCTCTCCTGACAGAAAGGTCAGCAGAAATAGTGTCATTACAGATATTTCCAGACTTTCATAAAATCCCACTTGAATCACACAGGATTATAAAATAGTAAAAATAAGACCAGGTAAATTAAAGATGAGTATGTACCTGCAGCTGTCATAAAAAATGTACAGAGTCCTTTAAAGTATTTTTTTTTCCCCCTCATTTTCCTAGTATCTGGTTGTTCCTCAGCTAGCGATCACCTCTGGAATTAAAACAAGTGCTGGTATTTTGTTGGTAAAGTACTGAATTAAAAATGAGTTATGCACAAACCCCCTTCTGCCTGTTGAAGTCAGTCTTAAATATTGCAGTGCCTGAGAACTAGGTTTTGACCCCAGCAGCATCAACAGGTGGCTGTTTCCTATTTGAGCAACTGGAAATGAGACACTGTACTGCCTTTTCTTGAGGAAGGCCTAGAATCTGCATGGGGACTTTGAAAAAGGGATTTGTTATGCAGAATAGGGCTGGTCCTTCTTCAGCAGTGTTCAATTTTTTTTTAATTATCCACTGCTGATTAGGATTATGCTGAATGATGTCAGCACTTTTTGTGTTATAAATGTTCATAATGCTCAACACATTAGACTACTCTAGTAATTAGTTGCTTTATCTCCAGACTGTGCAATTATTTAGACATTAACAATTATGTCAGCAAGACAGGCACTCCAGAGGTGGCCATGGGGCCTGTGTCCAGACAGTACAGATTGTTTAATCTTCTGACTACTCCTGACGATATCATGAGGTACCTTGATTGACACAGTGGAAAGGAAGGTGCAAAACATTGCTCGTGCTTTCTCAGCCTCCCTCTGCCATGGCTGACTCACGTCCTGATGTTGATTCAAGTATCTTCTTACATGATGCATGGGCACCTCTTAGGTCTCCTCAGGTACCTCAGGTCTCCTATCTCACCGTTCAGGATCTCCCTGACCATTACCATATGTTTCCAGTTCCTGTTTGTCCCTTAAAGTCCATCAGATTCTGTGCACACGCTAAATGGGCATTCAATCCTCTTAGCTTGGCCTCTGGCATAAGCCTCAGACTCTGCAAAATCTTCTTCTCGGGGAGGGCTGGACAGTTTATCTGGCATTCCTTTTGTTAGTGGCATTCTCCAAGAATATTTACTGGGAATGTCTCTCTCTGATCCACATCTGCTGGTGCTTGCTAGAGGTTAGGCCAGCTGGTGTGCCCCTGGAGAAATACATATTGAAATACGTTTTTGTCAGCCTTACATTGTCACCATTCCTGTGCCTTCCCAACTCATCATGTCCTGGGGAAGAGCAAATACTGCGGGTATCTTTGGAAGCACAGGCTTGAAGTTACCCATGTCTCAATTTCTGGCATTAAAAAGTCCAGTGAAAGTGGTTGTTGTTCTGCTGTTCAAGTAGGTAGCCAAGAGGATTGATTTAAGTTTAGTATATCATGGAATTCACCACTCGATCATGGGTTAAAAATGACAAAAAAGGAGATATCTTTCTGAGTGCTGGGCTCTTTAGATATTTTATGTAGCTCTCGCCTTCTATTTGCTCTGTCCTCTGAAAGAGGCAACAAGAGCATTTTCCAGCTGCAACCACTTCAGATCCCAGTGTCTTTTGTCTTGGGACCCTTTGTATTCATTGTCACCTTGGTGGGGATGCCACAGTAGAGGAAGGAAGGCTCCTGTCCATCCTCACTAGCCAGCAAATTCTGCCTGGGTGTTTCATGTGACAGCAGAACAGTAATTCTTGAAAAGTGTTGACAGAATTGGGGCCACAGTATTTCACTCCAAGATTTCAGAGCTGTAACTCATCATAGATTAGAATTCATCTCTAGAAGTGATGTTCAGTCGTGGGGACAACGTAGAAAAAAGAAATTTCTGCATGATAGTTACTTACGTATCATTTGTAGAGCTTTTAAGCGCAATTTTAAAGTTTGTTAACTAATAAAGGAACATACCATCTTTTATAACTTTCAAGTAAAAGTAAAGCAGGAAATAAAACTAGAACAAGTTCCTATAATTTTTTCCCATTTGTAAAAGTTCCTTTTAAATATTATAACTGTTTAAGCTATATTCTATGATTTTGAGGGCATAGAGCAGACTGTTTGTATCGCTATGGAGAATGAACGAAGGTGGTTTGGCGTTTGATTTTTCCTCTCCCACAATTTTACCTTTGTTGTGTAAAAAAAAAATCAGGGAAAAATATCTAACATTTTTTGTACAAAATGTTCTTTTCTGGTTTCTGGGAATCATTGTCTATTTCTGCCAATGTCTGATTAAGCAGAGGGAAATAATGTCCAATGAGCAAATGAATTATGTTTTTAATATAGCAGTGTTTGAGGTTTAAACATATACTCTAGCTATTTGTCTAGGTGTTGTTATTATGTCAAACCTGCAGAATCTTAGCAACTGTGATATGTACAGCTAAGGAGAAGTACCAAGGGGCAACAAAGAGTAAAATGCAGAGACAGAGAGAAGGATTGAAGGATCAGAGGTCAGATAGTGGGAGTTGTTGTATATAAGACTTAATTCTGGAATTATTTGAGAGGGAGATGAACAAGGAGCCAGCATCTCTTATTATCTAGCAATCTCACTACTCAGACAGAACATTTCTGAGGAGCACAAGTTTCAACATTGATTCCACTCACTTTTTGTATCACTCATTAATCACTAGTGCATCAGAAAGGGTAATCTCCTGGCCCTGGTGCGCTAAATCTCCTCCTTCAGCAAGGTCCTAATAAGAAAATATGCCTTTAGTGACTCCCTAAGCCTAAGATTTTCTGCTCCCTTTACCAGTTAATTTCTTGAGATAACAGGGAAGAGATACTAGCTGTTTTAAGTTAGGTTTATTATATGTGTACCATTTCTTTGCCCATGATTCTGCTGTAATACCCATGGGTTACTCTTAAAAGTCCAATCCTTGCTTTCACATTTCCTACAGTGTCACTGAGTTGTAACTGGATGTGTAAACTGTGGTCCCAGAATAAAATTATTGTAAATTTTTCTATAGATGAGAAATAAAATAAATGTACATGGTTTTGATTTAGAGGTAAGGAAACATCTGGGACCTGATTTGTTATTATTTGTTGAAGGATGCCATTGTGTTTAGTACAGTGTTAACAAAGCAGGTTCTTCAACGTTGTGCGGAAAATTTCAATATTTAGTTCCATTAATTTATTTATCCTGTTAAACCTAGTCACCCACACCCACTGTAGAATCATGACAAACTTGACAAACTCTCTCCTTAGATCTAAGTAGGACAAATAATACAGTTTTGCAAAAATCAAAAATCACATTCTTCTCTGTCCTCCTGACTCTCTCTTTCAAACTAATGATGCAGAGCGAGTATGTACCTGGGTGTGTACATGTCTTGGGAAACCAGTAAGTATATTGCACAGAAGTACTCTGAAAATAAGTAGGGGTGTCTGTAACACTGCTCCCAGCCAAGCGGTGGCATCAGTCTGTGCTGTGGCGCACAGTTAAAAGAGCAGGGAAATTATAGGTTTCTTGCACTGTTTCATTGTCAGTGCCCACTCTAGTTTTTCTGACTGAAGTCTGGAAATTAAATTTTTGATACGCAGGTTGATTATACATCTTCCATTCCATTTCTCTCTGGATACATACAGGGTGAATTTCATAGGTAAGGTTGAATGGAATCTGGCAGTCTAAGCAGAAAATAAATTACTTTATTGCTTATTCACCTCAATATTACAGCACCTGCCTTTTCTGGGTGCAGAAACAATTTTCTAGGATTAGACAAAAACATGATTGTGATTTAAAGTAGATCTTTCAGAAATGTACCCCTTTGTGTCAGTTCCTTTTCTGTTCTAACTAAATTCAGTAACAGCAACCATACAACAGGGTTGTCTGACTAAAACTCACTTCACTACTGTATACCTGCTACACATGTATTTTCTCAACTGTAAGGCCTCTATTCTCTTCCATTTTGCATAACTGAAATAAAATCCTTACACAGAAACCAAAAAATACTGTTTTCCTGCAGAAAATGTCACAAAGACCCGCCTTCCTTCCTACGCGGGCCTTTATCCAAGTGTGCTGGATTCAGCCAGG
>NW_010260889.1:0-5979 GCF_000690775.1 Eurypyga helias
GGCTTCTCCTTTTTCTCCGGTCCTTCTTTGTTCTGTGCGTGACGTCCATTGCAATCACGTCTGAGCACTTCAAAGAGGTAACCGTGAAAATAAATGTGTTTAGCATCATGAGGGAGGGATAACACCCTGCTGCTGAGAGTTAGTGACGGCGAGAATGTGAAGCTGGGAACCGAGGAGTGGTTTCCTAAATCCCGGAGATGCACACTACCCTCTGCCATCCATCCTCTCTGCTCTATGATCTCTCCAGACCTTTACTGCTGTCAGAAGGCAACTCTTTTCCCCTTCACTGGCAAGAGAAGGGACACCAACTGACCTGGAAAGGAAACTATGCATAGTAGCAAATAAAAAATGGGAAAAACACACCTTAAGCATTTTGTGATCTAATGTAGGACTCCAGGTCCATTACACCGCGATTTTCCTATCTCTAGAGACCCCGTGACTAACCAACCATTGGGCTGTGAATGAGCAGATGGGCCCCGAGCCAACCGATGCTAAAGACAACAGTGATTCCTTCCCATTCCGCTGGAATGGGCTTGGTCTCAAGTTGCTCCAAATGAGCTCCTACAGGAATTTGTGACGGAGGGAACTGCAGGGGTACACTCACATCCTCACGGGTTAGGGGTCAGCTGCAGTTTTACAGGGCATTAATTTGTCTCCCTTTCAGTCTTGTAACAAGATACTCCAGGCTCTCCTTTACACCCGCTTTACAAGCAGTTTCCTGTATGGTTTTTATTTTCCAAGGCCTTTGCTAAAGAAGGCAAACACTAATCATAACAAGAAAGCTGGGTTTATATTGTTCGTTGCTTTGAAGCTTTCATTGACGTGATCCCCTTGAGATTTTATCAACTTATTTCTTTTTCATGGTAAAGAAAAACATATAGCCCTTATCTGACCTTGAAGCAGATTAATTGCACCCTGAAATTTCCATTGAATGGCTAAGCCTTTCTTGCATCTGGAGCAGTTTTAACTCTGCAGGACCCTGTGTTGAGCTAATCTCATTACCTCCTGCAGAGCCCATAGTTTTCTAATCATTTTATTTCTTAAACCCCAGAAAAATCCCTCTTCATCAAATAACAGACCTTCGTTATGTCAAGGATGAGTGTTAATTATGTCCTGAGATGTCATCCCAACCTGGATTATTTTCAGGACAACATCATGGCAAAATTGCAAAGGATCTTATTGCCCAGATGTTTTCTCCCTGAGAGGTGAATTAATCTTTCAAAAAAAATTTTAATTTTTCCCTCTTAAGGAGCTCAACTATAAACCATTCAACATCATTTTTCAAACCTGTACGTGATCATTATAAATTATACACAATATTTATTAAGGATTAAGGACAGCGGAACACCAACATGTAAATTGGGAGGTACTGCAGTGCAGAGCATCTTGCTCCATGAAGGCCACTTAATAGATGAGACCTTTCCCTGGGGCCACACAGCAAAATACAGCTGCAGCAGAATTCTGAGGATGGAGCAGTTTAAAGCTCCCTGCAACCTGTGCAGAAAGCCTCACAGGTCTCACTTTAGCAACAGTGACACTGACATTCTCCTGAACTGAAACGTAAACCCAGCCTGTGCAATGTGCTCTTCTTACAAATATTGTCTCATGTTTTATCCCCAGCTGTGTTTTAATTGAGAAGATCCTGCAACGCTGTTGACTTCAATGGTGCGACTCACACGAGTAAGAGTTGCAGGGCAGCAGCATTGGTGAAAGCAGTTTCCAAAGCCTACTGGGATGATTGATCCAACTGTGCCCAAATCAGTTAAATCTTCACACCTGACACAGATATTACAGAGGTAAAAGCAGACTCATTTATTCTAGTTCTTACAGTGGTAACAGTGGGCTATGTCAGGAGAAAAGGGCAGCGGATACAGCATTAGTGACTTCTTTATATTCCACATCCCTGCCATGACCAACTAGACACATGCCCACTGATATGCAACTTATTTGCTCTACCACCGTGCATCTTTTGTCTCGATACCTACAACCCACATCATGGCCAGCACCACAGCAAGCACTGCCTGTGTTGACAAAAGAGCTCCCTTCCTGATTGCTGAAAGGAGTAAATGAAATTGCATTTTGCTCTGCTACATCAGCTTCTGACCTGAGTGGCTGAAGTACCCGTTCCCCTCGGTGGCTTTGTGCAGGTGAGCTATAACCTAATCCAATCGTAAAGAATGCAAATACTCAGGGAAGACCAGCTCATGCCCTCTGTGGAGTACAAAAGAGCTTCCTATAGGATGGAAAATACTGCATTTTCATTATTCTTCTCTCTTGTTGATAGAAAATTGTTCTGACAGATCCCAGTGCAATCCAAATTCAGCACATTGTTTACAACACTGTCCAGATCACGAATTCTGTAAAAAAGTTGATCTCTCTTGTGAAGTCCCATCCTGTCCTCTCCACTTTAAAGCATATTTCCCTCTTGATTAACATTTTGTCATTTATGACTTTTTCCTCCTACAAAGATGCCATGAAAGTTGTTGTGTATCCCCAAGCATGTGTGACTGTGCCCACAACTTTGAGTAACGCACCAGCCTTTTCTATTTTCATTTTTCTGTCTAACCCTCAATATCTGTATTTCCAGTCTTTTTAAATCGTAGCTAGTTACAGGATTTAACATTCCCTTCTGATCGAAGGAAATTTTCGTGCAGAGATTGTAATTAGGAAGGCTGTGCTGTGTTCTGTTATTAGCAGGAATTGTGATTTTTGGAGTGGTGGGTTAATTGCTAATAACCATATGCAATGCTTCTCTCAAGATGTTTCCCATTACAGTAATTAACTTAGCAGCTGGGGTAACAGACATTTACCATTTGTCTTCACAGTATCCCTGATTTAGGATTGTTCCAAAAACCTATTTGGACTTTGTTTGTTCAATTCCCAGGTGTAAGATGAAAAAGAGAGGATGCTGAGAAAAGGAGATTTGGAACGCACACATTGCAGGGATAGTACCTGTTTTCAGATGTGAGCAGTCTATGGGTCTACCCTCAAGAATTCTGAATTTTTCTTCACTACTCTTAGTCACTGACCATCAGTTTCATCTGCACCAACTGGATGGAGAGCAGGGCTGACCAGCCTGAATCAGAGAATGTTTGTAACAATTTATTGGTTACTCTGTTGCTCAAATTAATCTGATTAATCTTTAGCCTTCTGGAGGATTTATTAATTGTGTCATGGTTTAACAATTGACAAGTGTTGCATTTAATATTGCCTACTGGTGTCCTACAAGTGTTGAATTTAATATTGCCTACTGGTGTCCTTAACCTCAAAATCCCTATGGTTTGTGGTATCTTTTTTTCTTCAAGTTTCATAGTCAACTATGCAGATATAAACATTTTAGGCAATTACTTCCTTTCTATGTTGTCTCACTGGAGTTCTTTCCTCCACAATAAGCAGTAAGAGCTACGCTAGAATTACAGTAATATTTTTAAGTATATGGCTAATGGGAAATTTAAGAAGAAAATACAGTTGGTCTACAAAGCCAGATCACATGGCAGAGCAATAGTGGTTTTGTTGATTTCATTCATCAACAGAATATATTGAAAAGATTAATTTTGCTTACAAGACAATTTCCAAGACTTTTAGGAATACAACGCTGGATTTATCCCTTTTTCAAGTTCATTCTGGCCCAACAGAGTAAATTCTGTATGATACTGTGTTAAAGAAGGTATTGTTAATACCCTTGAAGATGCAAAGCAGCACACCAAGGCCACTGGAAGCTCCCTCTGTTGCAATGAATTGGCATTGCTCCATTACAATGAATGGGGGAATGCTAATTTACAGTAACTGAGGATCTAGTCCCTGTTGTTAATCATAATTACGGACTTACTTCAGGAGGTACGTTTTCTGAAGCAGTTGGGTGAGACAAGAAAATTAAGTTCAAATTATTTTCTTCCACAGGAAGTAAAAGTAGTACATAAATAAATACTCGGTGCTGCACTAGATCTTTAAAAGATATAATAGTTCTCTGGCACTGCATCGTTCCCCGATATTTTTTCCTACAGCACATAATAGTAAGTTTCTGATAATAGTGCTCACAGATAGCTTTGATTATAACCGCTTGTCAGGGAATGGGTAACTGGGAAAATAACACCATATTCAACTGTAAAAAATGCTGCCTGAAATGCATTAATACAGTGTTAATTTCTGCTAATAGAAGCTTCGAACCCCATCCATTAGCTCAGAATTGAAATTCCTGCTTCATTTTTATTTTTCTGAGCGTTTCTGCCCCCTGACCCCTCTTCCATTACTTGGCAGCAACACAGCCATCCACAGACATCAGCTGCCACAAAGGGCCAAAGCCCTGCACAAAGAGTAAGGACAATCTAACAGTGTGTTTGAGCAAACCTGGCTGGGACTGGGAACTGGGACCCATGGCCTGCAGTGGGCGTTGCTTCGCCAGGGCCAGTACGGGCAAGGACGAGCGGCAGGGCATGTGTGGTTCAATAGGTTTGCCTCGAGTGGCAATTTATGGTCAACATCCTACTCATTGCCCAGTCTCTTCCACCCAACCCATCCAAGAGTCACCACCTACGCTCTCCCATCTGCCCGGTGTAACAGAAACTTAGGTTGTCACTGATGTCTGAGGTTCATTCGGAGGAGAGGGCAGGAGGGGTTGGAAGGGAGGGAAAATAAAAAGGGTCTGAACAATTTGACTCCATAGCAGTCTCACTGAAAGGGAAAAAAACGTTCAAATAAATTATTTCTTTTTGACAGAACAGGTAGATATCCATTGATATTCAAGTCAGGAGTGTAGTTCTGTAGGGAGCTATTACACCTGATTGAGAAAATAAAACGTTACCCACATTCACAATTACTTATATAAAGATTGCTGATCTCATTTCTTAGCTTTTCTCTTCAGCAGTAGTTAACCAAAAGCCGAGGAAGAACACGCTGTTGACAATATAATCCTAAAGTAAGTTTTATGTTGGCAGGCAATAACAACTGGGAGTACTTTTATCTATTTCTGGATTTAAGGATAATGACACTCCAATGAGTGGCTCATCGAGTGTAGTCATGTACATTCAAATTAAAATCCCACATTTGGGAGGGGACTCGCATCTTCTCTGACCTCCAGAGGTGAGAGCCAGATGTAACTCACATAAACTTAATGGAGCTGTTCCAGCCTCATCTCAATAGAAAGAAAAAAATTAGGGTTTAGAAACTTCAGAGCCAAGAGTTAATCTCTAAGAAAACTGAAACACGTAAATGCAAAAAAGCATTAAAATATGTGATAAAAGAGGTGTATGTCACCTAATAAATTTTTCAGTTAGTTCACAGCATAGTTCAGTGTGTGTCAGGGGTGTATGAACGGGATGAACTCTATCACCCAAACCAGGCAGTAATAACTCTCCAGCAACTGCTGCGCGTAGCACTACAGCCTTAACCAGTGCTAGCACTTCAAGCGTTCTAATTTATCCTCCGGGGTAGGCAGCCCCCTCAAAATCTGGGGTTTAGATGTTAAAACTAGGAACTCTCATCTCTATCACCCAAAATGCAGTCACAAAATATATCAAAGAAAAAAGTGCTCAGAAGTACAATTCTCCTCAGGGTTTCCCTGTCCCCTTGGAATTGCTCATGTATTTCAGATGTGAGCTGCTTGGAAAGCCTGTGTTTTCTCCTTTGTCTAAGACAGTGCTAAGCACATCACTGGAACTCAAAATACTAAAATTCAAAGGCATAAATGCTTTGTTTGTTTGCTTCCAATTAGGAGCTAATGAAATCCCAGGAATACACTTTCAGGTAATTTGTCACACAAGAACTGAAACTCAATAGCGTGTTTCTGTGTATAACTTTCCTCTCTCTCTGTTCTGCTGACACAACTAGACCACACTTCATTCTCAGGTAGACATTAGAGCATTACTTTACTGTTTTTTCCTCCAAATTACCTGCCTGCCTACAGTCACCATTGATCTTCTAATTCCTTGACTGAGTAATCAGTCAGACAGCTAATTAATGTAGTGTCTTGGAGGGGAAGAG
>NW_010260889.1:6010-16833 GCF_000690775.1 Eurypyga helias
AGGGAAGGATGAAATGAAAGAGGAAAGGTTTTTCCTTATTCTTCATGGTTTTATTGCTGTTGAAAGGTGCTGTATCCATAGCATAAAGGAGCATTTGTCCATGTTTGGGTTTGTTTTTTTTTTTTTTTCCTGAGTCTACTACTATAGATGTATTTAGCAACAGTTAACAGAAACCAGGAGAATTTCATGGGAATGATGAATCTGAAATCAAAGCCAAAAAAAAAAAAAATCTAAGAGTTCATATGTATTTTTCCCTTATTAACACTTAGGGACAGCAGTATGTACTTTGAAAGAGTAGAAACTGAAAGGCCTGACCCGTATTTTCAGATGTTTTTAAAGCTAAACCATTTTTTTAAAAAATTCAGGTAACTTTGTCGTATTTTGATTAAAAGAGAGGGGTTTTTTCCTTCCTTCCCTCCTCCTGGGTCACCTCCCCACAGACAAGAATGACCCATGTGATTTACAAACCCAAAAGTTATCCGGATTTGTTTTTAACCTAAATGGGTCAAATCAGGTGCCTGAATATATTGTTTAAGCACCACCATCAGTTTGACATCAGTCTGAGACCAAAGACATGAGGAAAGGGAATGCCTCGTGCTAAAATGTATATTCCCGAAGTGCTCATCAGGGTCCATGATTGTTTAAAAGAAAATCACGTAGCCATATTCTTCCCTTATGGTACTGAAGCACTTTGCTCCAGACCCTTCCCTAACTCCTAAATTTCTAGTAGCCATTCTTTGCAAATGTCAGGTCTAGGAGATGATGCCTGCAGGCTGCGGCTGAGGATATTTGCAAGCTTTTCCCTGTACTTCCCAATCAAATGTTAGTAACCAAGTTCTTTTAAAAGACTGAAGGAACGATTAAGAAAGTTAGCAGCAGGTAGATCCTGTTTTCCTAATCACAGATATCTGAGAAGCATAGATGATTCTCTTCCTTTTAATAACAATGACACATTATTTGATTTCCTTTATTCACAAGGGATCATACGTATCCCGGAACGGCTCTTTTAATGCATCGAGTTAGCCCTATACTGACATGTACATATACAGGTATTTACGTATTACAAGGCAGGATTTAAACACTCGTGTCTACAGGGAGCTGATGAGCTGAAAATGGTTTAATAAGCTTTCTTTTAAAACTCTTAAGGGAGACAGATATTAGCATCAGCAGTATTTGTTGCTAAATGCAAATAAAATCATTCTGAGTAGGGGAATTGCGCTGACCGTGCTCCGTGAAACAGCAAGCACAGGACTGCAGCAAGGAAGTGGCAATTAAATATTTCACACATGCCTGCATGTCTGTTTATCTACAGCTTAAGGGGTTGTACCGTGATCATATCCAACAATAACAAAATGGTGTTGGAATGGAATTCCCACCTAATAGTTCTGTGCTACTATTAACTTGTGGGGAAGCCCACATTGCTGCAAACACTTATAGGAAAAGTGTTTGAGAAGAATATATAAGTCAAAAAAAGCAGTCTTCATTCCAACAAAATCAGCACTGAGTGGACCAAGTACTGCAGATCAAACATGCTATATTAATTCAAGTATCAAGACAATAATAAATTAAGCACCTGGATATACAGAGAAAAAAAGGCAATGCAAGCAGTTACAGGCTTGGTAGACTGACCTCAGAATTTAAAAATAAAATATTTCTGAAGGTCATTATAATTAAAGATTAATGGAGATGCTATAAAATTCTAAAAAAGTTTATGAAGCTAAATCATGCCAAACTAACTCAATATTCTTTCTTTTTAAACTGACTTTTTAGATGCAAACTCAGATAATCTATACCGACTTGAGTGAAGCATTTCTTACATGTGGAAAATTATCAGTTGAATTTCAAGCAGCTTCCTGTACAATCAAAGGTAAGGAGGATATAATAGCGAGACGTCTTCGAAAGGGAAGCGTTTAGTTATGGGAAGCTCACTAATGAATCTCTCAGGGATGAGTCTCGGGGAAAAAAACTACAGTACAATCTCTGCACGTGGCACAAACGATAGGCACCACCTCATGAAGTTTGCTGGTGGAAAGGTGAGAGGTGTTGGGGAGAATGAGAACATCATGCTGCACAAACAAGACGAATTTGAGGCTGAAGTAAGACAGGGATGAAATCTAAACCCCCGAGAAGGGAGATGATACACTTGGGGACTAATAATAACACCCATTTTTGCTGTATTTTCAATGCACACAAAGAAATGGAGCCACTCACACAATTCCATAAGCCAGTGATGTCCTAAGGCAGTAAAAAAAACAAAACAAACAAACAAAAAAAAAAAACCACAAAAAACCCACACAAAACCAAAAAAAACCCAAAAGAACAGAAAAAAAAAAAAAGGTTAGTATGGTCCTAGAATATAGTGCTACATTAGCAATAACAATATGTTGCTCCTACTAGGAGCTTCTCTGAGGTACCACATACAATTTGTGATCATTCAGGACTACGAAGAAAAGAATTCCGCACACTGCAGGTATGGATCAGGCGTATTAGGATAACAGGAGAACAGGCAGCCAGGAAACTAGCAAGAATTTGATGTGTTTAGACGAGCAAAAATAAGGCTTGTTCAAACTAGCAGAATGAAGGTTGGGGCAGGAAGAGGGATTGTTATGTGACTGCTTCAAGCACACTGTGAGAAGGGGGGTGGGACAGGATAAATATCAGGGACACACAGGAATGCTGGCAAAGCTGAAAGACAATGCTGGCATAAGAACACGCCAGTCCCAACTAGCCAGACACGTATGTTTAAGCAGGAATTATGAGGGAGTTTTTAAGTTTTTAAGAAGTGTCTGGACTGGCTTCCAAATACAAGCAATAGGAGCAAAACAAGAAACTAGTTACATGGTGGAACTTTGTAAATTCATTAAAAGAATTGTAAAATATGTTTCTATGTGATAACAAGGAACGGGATTTGGTCACCAAGCGGTGCCTCTCAATCCAATGTTCCTAGCTGTTTTTCAGCCTTTTAATTATGAATCCTATCACTATAACCATAGCCTGTTGCAGCCGCCGGTACAAGAATAACACATTAATCTTTTTCTAGTAACTCATTTGCTAAAATTGGCGTTCTACTTTAAGTAACTATATGAAATAGCTTTGGATGTTGCCTATTTAACTAACTTTCAGCGAGTTCCAACAACTAAGCCTTTTAGTCCTTGAAGTGGGAATAATTTTGGTTTGTGTTTAGGTGCAATAGAATCCTGAACCTTGCTTGGGGATCTTTAGCTTTATGCTAATATAAATAATAACCAAAGAATGGCAAACAAACACTGACATTACAGCACGCTATGATGTTTACTCTTAGGAGGAGAGAAATATATTTGTCTTTTAGATCACAGAAAAACATTTAGAGGCTAAATAAAAGCAAAGCCCAGCTAAAATTCCAAAGTGCAAATTCGCATGCACCCCTGTGCTGTGATGGTAAGGGTACTTACACCAAACATAGTCCAAACCTGCTAGCTGAGTTTATTTGCAGTGTTACTGACAATGGGAAATGATATTTTTAATAGCTTAGTTATAACTAGAAAAAATATCGTATGTCAACTTTCTTCTCAGTATAGCAGCACCTTCGTTTGTAGCCATGTATTTACTGATAAACCAGATCTACAAGGTTGGTGCGGCAGGGCTAACAGAAGTACAAGGTAGGTTCTATTATATCTTTGTACACCATCAGCAAGTTGCCTCCCAAATTTTCTTTACAAGACCTTTACCTCCAGCGAGGATGCATGCAGGAGTAAGACTGGGGATTGATCAGCCCTTGCAAAGTTAATTTTGCAGAGCTAAATGAATGCAGAAGAACAAAAACTTGCTCCTACCATGTCATTCCTTGCAACAGCATTTTCCCCACTTTTGTACTGAACCCATGGTAGGAAAGTATGACTGAAACATTTAATTTCATTAAACTGATATGGTAGACAACATTCACTTAACATCAATTACCTTGTATTACAGCGGATAATTTGGACCAGGGCAATACGCTGCTGACATTCAGAGCTTGGTCTGGACATGATAGGGATAAAGGGGGATGCCTCTGCGGCTGTGTTGCTCTTCCCCTGCCACTTAACTAAGTGCGTGTTGGACGAGGTAGCAGCCCCCCAGGACATCTGCTCCTGCTATTAGGAATTACAGCAATGCACTAAAATCTACTTTGAAAAGGAGTTTCTCTTTGTATACATTTTCTTACTATTCCCAATGAAAATGGAATTTGCTTCCTGAACTGCTATGATGTATTTTGGCTGTTCCAGCATTATTGAGCTGGAATCTTGATATTTAAGGTGGGTTTTATATTCGCTCTCCTTAAGCGTTGAGCATGACAGTGATATCATTCAGATATACATTATTAGGTGATAACTGATCTATCCTTCTTAAGGCTTGTTTTTCCTTACTTAAAAGTCAGTAAATGCAGCACGGGAACCAGAATTTGATAGCTTAGACATTAAAATTATATGGGACACTGGGTTTATTTTCTTGCTCTCAAAGCTCAGAGGTGACCTGAAAGAGGTAATGAGAAGAGTTTTAAAGTTGTAAACAAATTAAGTTTAGGCTGTTTAGCTCCCGAAGTTGAGTTGCAGCACCTAATCTCGTAGCAGGGAAGAAATGGATCCTCAGCATCACCAAGAAGGAACCTGTATAAATTATCCTATAGAAAAAAAAAGACAAAGATGTGCCTTAAATCTCACCTTCCTCTGGGTTTAAATACTGGCCTATGAAAAAATAACCATGTCTATTTGGAATTTGCAGTCTGGAATTATCCTGATCTTTGTATCAAACCATCACTAGATAAATCAGCAATCCTTAGAAGAGGAATCAAGACCAAGTCATCTCTTTTTCAGCTCCATGCCTCCTTCTCCTGCATCACACTGCACTGCACCAGGAAGCCAGAGTCTGCTCAAAGGCAGCTCCATCCATCTACATTCCTGTTTCAGCTTCCTCTTTCCTTTTCTCCCAGCATTTCTCTAGAAATCCACAAGTTCTCACCACTAGGTCTCCTTTGTCAGGTGCTTCCACAGAAGAAAACTGGCAGAAGTACAGAAAACACTGAGGAAAAACCTATTATTTTGAGCTACTGGGTAAGAATAGCGACCTGTATCCTCCAGCATAATTTCCAACGAAGCCAGATACTGGCTTCATGTTTTCTGGAGAGGTTATCTCAGGCAGCAGGCTGCACAGAGGGATGTCAGCATGGGACAGGCAAAGCTGCTGAGCCCTGCTAAGACAGAGACAGTTCTGGACACAAGCTGAAGCAGAATGTTAAGCATTAGGGAAACCACTATCAAAACCGTGGCCATTATGAGCTTTAGGCTTGCAATTCTGACTGTACTGCCAGGATTTAAGTACTTGTATTTCACCTCAATGTCCTAAGGCACTGGGGGAGGTTGTGTTTTACTTTCAAATTTTCCTTTAAAGTCTCCTTGCCTTGCCAAGGTGGCCTAAGGACAAGCCCATCAATGCATGTGATATGCAGGTGTATGTACATTACGGGAGTTATGTAAGCAGGTAGGTCTCATCAATAATTAAAGGCTTTCTGGGAAAAATAAGATCTGAGCATTTTCTTCTTCAAGCTTCTCAGATTTTCTGTGCAAGTCACACAGTCCATACGTTTTTCTTGGGAATAATTTTAAGGGACACTGTTTTAAGGGATGATGGTTCCAATTCTCTGTCCGCAGAAGGTTGTGTGATCCTCTCTTATTTCTCGTTAAAAAAAAACCCTATTACCAATGTAAAATGGGAATTAGTAAGAGAAGGATCAAGCTCTCCAGTTCCATTTTGATGAGAGTCTGGACAAGGTGTAACAAAATCAATAGTTTCTCTTGCTGGACAGTTTCTTTCTGTCTACAGCAATGACAAGAGGCTGGTGGGCGAAGAGCTCTATTAGCTGTTCCTTAAGAATCAATCACACTTAAAAGCAATAGCCAGTATGAGAACAACTGCACAATGGACTATTCATTTATTGACACAAATATCTTGAATTTCAGAGAAGAGAGATACTTTTAAAGAGATAGGAAATAAAATGTCTGTTTCTCTAAAAATCAAGAAAATACTAAGCATTTGCTACTAAAGACACTGAAAGAAAAATTCTTACATCCTTAAGGAGTAAAATACCAATGTACAAATTCAGTCCACCTGGACAAGAACAGCAGATAATGATCAAGATTCATTTGAAGAAAGTTTTTAAAGTCCCGTCAGGAAGTTCCAAATTCATGAAGCTGCACTCCTAGCAGAAAGCCACCACGGCTGTGTCACTGCTACTGCCAAGCAGGGACTTTTCCCTCATCCACAGTCTAACAAGGCACTGATTCCATGTATCTGGTGGAAGATGTGAGCTGCTCCAGCACAGCCTCACTGTCTTACCCCAGCTGAGAACAAGCTGGGTTATGCTTCCCTATTGTATCTAGAAACAAGATGCATCATAAAGACGTAACTGGCAATTAAAAGGTCACATTAAATGGTATGTAGTGAGCTTTTTATCAGAAGCATGTATAACAGAATTAAAAAATGAAATTATATCAGGTAAAATGCATATTCATGCATAAATAATGAGGGGAAAATATCATGCATCAGCTTGTTCTATTGTATCACACTGACATTTCCATACAGTCTCAGTAGTGGGGGAGAGCAAATGAAAGCCAGAGCAAAGAAAGGAACTGTCCTTAGAGAATTACTCCTTGTCGGTAGTGGGTGATCTTATCGTGGCTCAACGGCAAGCATGAAAGCATGCTCAAGACCAAAAGAAACTTGTTAATGTGACCCTACTTTTGTCTGAGGTGCAGGGATTTTTGAGATGCCGCAGCTGAGGAACACTGTCACTTTGAGAAAAAAATAGACAATAGATGTATGGTGGAGTTACAGACAGAATGACTTTGTAAATGTGGACAGCAGACAGTACTCCGTCTTTTCATGCTGTCATGTTTCTTTGTTGATGTCTCTGTTTTAAGATCAGTTTGCTCCATGCATCACCAATTGTCTTTTGTTTTCTCACAGCAGGGAAGGCTCCGTTAATCCATATGTCACGACAAAAAATTCAGGCTTCTCTTTGATAGGAACCGAGCATGACAGCAATCTATTGAAAAGGTGTTTTGGACTATCATTTCTTCCAAGCTAATTTATTGACTGGATGGCTTTCAAAAATAATAGGTCTGTCTCCCAAGATAATGAGATGAGATGTGACTCATGAAGTCCATTTGAGCAGACAGACAGACAAATTATGAGAAATAAACTAATAATAAACTATCAGTCACTAGAAATCAGTATCTGCTGTGATATACCAGTCTAAACATCAGAGAACGTGAATGTTCCCACCTTTTCCCCACTGCAGTTATTTTGTTTCATTAGCCTTAAGTATGTAAAACAAATGTCTTACTATTAAGCCCTAGACAGACCAGGATGCTAAGAATGTATCTGATCTTTGGAGGGGAGGGATGACAGTTCTGTGAGCAAACTCCAGTTCTAGCATGCAGTTGCAAGGGGCAAATGCTATGCCACTAATATTTAATTGGGGTTCCAGAATCCACAGATTTACAAATGAGAGCTGGCAAAGTGAAGCATCCATGAAAATAAATACCTTTAACTTGTCCCACTGACCGGTTTTTTTCCCAGTATATTTTAAGTATATATTCCACAATGCAACTACATAAACTCTCTATCTTTCCTGTAGCACTTGTGGAATAATTTTAACGGTTTTGAACAAATAGCTTCTGTCACTCATTTTCCCATTCCTAGGACAGCTGATGGACAGGACGCAGCCACGTTTCGACTGTAGAAAAGGCATGCTAAAGAAACGTGGCATACTTAGGAAACATGAATTATTCTACACAATTAAACTTCTTCTAACAAACAAAATGCACATAATCTTACCTTCCAGAAAAAGGGACTACGTCCAACTTCTGCTGAAGCTGTAAGAAAGACTGTCACTACCTAGAACAGCCAATTTTTAACTCTTGGACTCCACAAGAAATTTGCATACTGCAAAGAGCTTTTCTGGCATGTTTATGTCATACTAAATGACGGGCATTCAAAAAAACCTTCACAATGTTATACTCACTTTAGATGTAAACCCAACAGGACTTTTTCTGATTACTGACTACCTATGCTCACTCTGGAGTCATCAGCTATGAAAGAAGTTGAACAGTAGAAAATTCTGGGCCATTGTGTGTTTATGAGTCTTTTAAGGCTGACCCTGAATCATCCTGACCTCCGCTTAGCTGTTGCAACGTCTACGCCTTACGTTACCAAGGAAAGAAATTGCTGCCTTAAAATGTTCTTGACCTTGTTCAGCACATTTCTCATGCCATAACTGACTTGCTTTTAGTTGACAATAAAGCACAGTCAATGAGTTTAGAGTCGACAGACAAACTTGCAGAAGTTGCATTCCAGGAGCATTTATAATTTATTCTAAGAATGAAGAGCTCCCTTCTAGCACTGTGAACTCCAGACTGCTGTGGATGCTCTGTCTTTTGCTTATATTTCTATGAATTATTATGTGATTTCTACAAGCACACTTCAGCATATTGTACTTACATCAACACTTACTAATGCTTAGCAAAACTTCTGACAAATACGGTCTGTTCTGGGTATGTACAAACAGTGAAAATAATATGGAGCTACAGAGTCATCATTATTTTCTAAGCCCTGTTTCCTCTTTAGCACAACAGATGTCCATTGAAAAGAAAAATATGTTTCCAGGGCTTTTAAAATTACAAGGATTTTTCCTCCACAAACGCTCCCTATAAAAGCTGTTCCTGGGAAAAGTCAGTGACCAAAAGCCCTCCTTGGAGCTGCCCTGGTGAGCCCCGTGTGCAGATTTCCACTTTCCTCTCCTTTTAGGGCCCCGAATACGGCCTCCAGTTTGAGCAGTTCGCAGTAAATGTGGGGCTGCGCTGCAGTAAAACGTCCATTCGGCAAAAATGAACAGATGCATTTTTATTTGTGAAATAAAACTTGGATTTTAAGGGGTGAAATTCTGAGACATAAATAATCCCATGGTGCCGCAGCAACTCTGTTACAATAGGTTTTAAACCAATTTGCCGTAAATATTTGTGTACAAGCCAAAAAAGCCATCCAAGTATACTAAATTGATACCTAGTAGGTCATTTTTAACTAGTGCAGGTCAGACAGTTACCTGTTGGTTTCAATTAAGCTTTGCAAAAACACCCTTGTGTCATGGTGTATGGTGAAGAAAAATAATGAGGCAATATAAACCAAAATGCTCCACTTACAGTGCAGACTTTGGGCTATGTGAAATCAAGTTTGCACTGAAAATAAGCGACTTGCCAGCAGACTGAGAACAGTAGGTGAGTGAAAAGCAGGATGAAGAGATGGGGTGGGGGGTGGAAGGGAATTAGAAAGTTTTGTAAGACCCCAGTTTCCATCAGCTGGGTACAAGCACTTTATGACTTGATTCCACTGAAACACTACGGATTGTATCAAGGTAATAAACATAGGGTATTATCATCTCACTTGGCACTTCCTTAGCATGCTCAGCCTGCAGATCTCAAAACCCTTTACAAACCCCTGGCAACGGCTGCCTTAAAGTTCAGGAAATGTTTTCCAGGAAAAAAAAAAGTTTTTCAGCAATTTATAGACAGAAAAAAATTCAATAAAACGTCATAGCAATTAAATATTTTTTTCCATTATACTGACATCTAGGGATACCCACTGCGGCAAAATCGGTTGTGAAAAAACGTACGGTGAGAGGTTAAATTTTTATGGTATAAATAAACAACACACAGGAAGAAGGAAATGACCAACCCTAATTCACAAAGAAAAAGGCACAAGCTGGGACAGGACATAGTTATCTTCAAGGCCATGCCAGTGCCTTACACACAAGTATAGTACCATGTAATGCTCTCTATTTTTTTCAAGATAGCAAAGGGCATGTTACTAATAACATCAGTCCGATACCCAGCCAGGTCCCCAGCAGCGACAGCCAGAGCCAGACAGCCCGAGAGCGGGAGCCCAGGAAAGAGATCACACCAGAGCAAGCCCCAGTGAGCGTGGGACAGACCCAGAGAGAGCGAGCTCGAACGAGAAAGCCAACCAACATGGCCCCCAGCCCACTCCCAACTTATATACTGAGCATGATGTTTGATGGCATGAACTGTCCCTTTGGTCAGTTTGGGCCAGTTCTCCGGGCTGTGTCCCCTCCCAGCTTCTTGTAGTGAAAAAGCTGGGAACACAGGAGCAGTATCAGGGACTGAAAGAATCCTTGACTTGGACTTTTTCACGCACTTTAGCACCAACTAAAAACACTGACGCTATCAATACTCTTCTCAGCACAATCCAAAACACATCCCATGCTAGCTGCTGTCAGGAAAAGTAACCCTATCCTGGCCAAAACCAGCACACCTGTACACCTGGAAGTGCCCAGCGCAGTAGGTGTGAGGAGAGAGCAAGTACCTGTCCTACAGGGCAGGAACAACCCATGGAGGGAGAATCCGCTCCGCTCTAGCTCCAAGAGCCCTGTGGCACAGCTGATCAAGGAAGCCAGGGAAGGGTTGATGGGAGCGAAGGTGTCCTGGAATACGAGGGGTGGGTGTGTTGAAAGATCCTCTCACAACAATTCTTCAGACCAGGAGACTTTTTCAGGACCCAGCACTTTGGCGTATCCCCAGGAAAGCATACGGTGCTGTCGGGAACGGTAGCCAGGCCTTTTAGTAGGGAAGTTTGGCTGTTTGGGGTTCAGTTCAAGCCCCGAAGTCAGCTTCTGGAGAACCTGTCGTTTCATTAAGCCTGGAATGTGAACCCGAGTGGTTTTGCTCTCACGGGACTCAGTGCTGTCAGCAGAAAGGGAGACACACCGCGCCCTGCCAGCCTCCCCCGCTCCGCTT
>NW_010260890.1:0-1056 GCF_000690775.1 Eurypyga helias
CGGGCCGCGGCACCGGCTGAGAGCGGCACCTTCCTGCCGGGCTGCTGCCAGCTCGGAGCGGGCATCCGCTGCCCCAAGGGCTAACCCTGCCTCAGTCCCGGCCAAAACCACACCTGTGTGGCTGGAATCCACTGGTGTTATTTCACAGACAATCTTAGCCCGAGTCTGGCGTGTTGGGGCTGAAACACCTGCTAATGAAAACATCCGTGTATATCCTTCTATAGGTTCTTATTCCTGTTCTTTGCCCTTAATTAATGAAAAAGGGTGGGAACAAATGAATATAAACCAGAATTGTTAGCCAGAAACTCCTGCTTCCAAAAGAGACTCATTGTGAGGCCTTAAGAAACACACTTAAACCTGGGCTTCTCCAACAGCAAACTAGATATGATACTGCACTTTGCCACTTTACAGATTATTTTGAAGGAGTTTTATTTTTCCTTCAAGGTTAGGAGATTATAATTATTAATGTTGCTGTTTCCTTTACCTACTCTTCAAGTCATAGGACATCCTGCAAGTCGTCACCTTTGCCCAAACTTCTTCATCTGTCCCCCTTGAACTCTCTAAGGCTGCAGTAAACCAAGGAAGCCTGACTGCGGGCAGAAGCTTTGTGGGAAGTATTCAGTTGTTACTGTTCCTAACTCAAGACTGGAAAAAATATTCAGTATAACAACACGGTTAGTCAAAATCTTCATTGTCTCATATAGAGAAACCTTAAAGGAACAGCAACATTACCAAGCGTGAAAGCATATTAGCAGCATTGTGTGGAAAAATGTAAGTTTAGTGCTTATGGAAGATGCCAGATTGGCGTGCCCCTGCTCACCCTACAGCAGGCATTAACCCAGACCCTCTAGGTTTAACAAGTACCAAGAGTTCAAGCCAGTGAAGCCTGCCTGCTTGGGTTTGGTGGAATTGCTCAGGGACTGACTAGGCCTCAGATTTGGTGGGTTTGAGTTGTTGTCATCCTTGAGGTCCTCAACAGAATTTGAGGAAACCCTACCCAGGATTTGCTCAGGGCAGGGACTGTGGAGATGCTTCTTTGGATTTTGACCATGTCAG
>NW_010260890.1:1075-51831 GCF_000690775.1 Eurypyga helias
ATGTGATGCCAAGGGACCCTGCCTTGCTCACTGCCTTAGTAATAACCCTCACAGTAAGGCAGCTTTTTGTTCCTCTAATATACAACCTCTTTGTCCTGTCCAGTGCAGGTTTTCTCAAGCACAATGCCATATGACATTAAGTCAACCAGTCCCATCATTCTCGCAAAAAAGGACATTATGTTTCTTTAACAAAACCTATCTTGTGATGCCAAGGGACCCTGCCTTGCTCACTGCCTTAGTAATAACCCTCACAGTAAGGCAGCTTTTTGTTCCTCTAATATACAACCTCTTTGTCCTGTCCAGTGCAGGTTTTCTCAAGCACAATGCCATATGACATTAAGTCAACCAGTCCCATCATTCTCGCAAAAAAGGACATTATGTTTCTTTAACAAAACCTATCTTCCATGAAACCTACTGATTGCCATTAACTATATTTTTAGCCTCTAATTCTTTACTGATGCAGTCTTGAATTAACTGTTCTATGACTTCTGCTGGAACTGACACCAAGCAAAGAGCCCAGTCATTTTCTGGGTCACCTTTTTACCCTTTTTAAATATTAAAAATGTATTGGCAAACCTTCAAACCATTAGTATTTCCCCCATTTTCTTCAAGCTTTATTAAAAGTTAACACTAACACTTCCGAGGAATTTCAGAAGGTAATTGGTTAAATGAAAACCAGCTGAGCTAGACTGAATCATTCCAACTTTCCCCACATTTGTGCCTGTATTTTGAATGACACTGTATTTTTATCTTAGCTGAAGAGCTTTACAGGAAGAGCAGAAAATTAGATTTAATACACTTGTGTTTAATTTTTTGCTTTAACCTTGAAGAAACTCTGATTTCACTGACTGAGATTATAAATAGTCTATATATAGGAAGTAGCAGGCCATGGATATAATTTCAGAGTCTAGAATTAAGTAAATTAAAGTAGTGAGAAATAGTATTTTTTCCCAGTATTTGGGAAAAAATATAGGGCTAAAGATCTTGGCACCATAATCTGATTAAACACAGAAAGTGTCTCCTTCAGGAGGAATAATCTCCTTCAGTGTACGTGGTCCACAAATTGGCAACTAAAATAGGCAACTATTATGAGCTGACTGTAAAGGGCTATGAAATATATAGTGTGTGTAATGCACAAGAGGTATTATTTATGCTACAAACCCCAGAAATCACGCTGTGAATTCTTCAGCACCATCACATGCATAAAGAAAATCTCCTCTCCATGCCCCATTCCCTCCAGAACAACCTACTCTTGTTCATGAATACAGCCCACCACCACCAGTACTACTTAACACACCTGGCAATTGCCGATCCAACACTTACAGACTCGCTAGGTCTCATGATGTTTAGTCCCAGATCGCAGATTTAGCTGATCACATAAGAATCACAACTTTTGTGACTAAAAAAGGAGTCAGAACCATGAAGACTACCCACCCCGGGAGCATCTATACGCTTCCAAAAAAGCCAGTCCTACAAAAATGTCTTCCCCCACTCAGCTAAGAAAAAAAATGCAAAGAAGCAATCACAAATTTTAAAATGATTTTACCATTTGCATCTCTTACTTGTTTCTTGAGTACTTAAAACTGATAGAGCATGGGAGGAAGATGCAGCCACTCACTCTCTGAGACACAGTACTTCAAGATCATCTTGAAAGCACCTGCAGCAGAAAGCAATAGAGAAATGTTCATTCTGTTCATCGTCTATTCCCCTAGCAGATAAACCAAAGGCTATAATATCAAGCAAATCAAAGACTTTTTAATCAAGCCAAATGTGCTCATAAGCAGTATCCTTGAGACTATATTTTAAAGTTTAAAATCTTGCACTACAACTACAGTAATACACACTTAATTGATAGAAAATCTTGTGTGTCATTTAAAGGCACAAAGTCTTCTGTAATGCTCAGCATTATGACAAGAATTTCTGTAAGAAAGTTATTTAGCTCCTTACAGAAGCTATTTTGGATTTATGTCTTGTGTTTACTTGGCTTAAGTGTTTTTCAACACAAAATATTCATTCTTATAAATCAGCTTCACATTCATTCACCTTCAATAAAGTGCACGCACAGACTTAGAGAGGGATATGAAAATAATATTTTTGCTTTAAGGACAATGCAAAGCCAGGACGTCCAAACAAAAAGCAAGTCATAGCCAGCTTTTTTACATTAACTTCTTTAATTAACCTTTCTACATCGCTATATGATCGTTATAATAATTGTGAAGTATCAGACTTAACAAAAGTTGCATTGGCTCTATATTCATAACTGCGCAAGTCGTCGCCTACTTGCTATGGAAAGCAGGGACACTCTCACCACTGTTTCCCTAGCAAGCGGGAATGGAATCCATAAATTCAGCCAGAGAAGCATGTTTTGCATCAAAAACCAAACACTGCATAAAGCTTATATTGAGGCACAGCCTTCATAAAGTATTCAGTGCCTGGTTGATCTGGAACAGCTCAGCTCTGTGGATGTCTCTGCAGAACCAGCTTGGAAGACACTAAAGCTACCTAGGACAGAGCGAGCCAACGTGCAGTCTGCTGGGCATGTGCTGCCCAGACCCAACACATGCAGTTCCAGCACTGCCTCTTGACATGTTACCAAATACGATGACGTGCTGATGCTGTATAGCTTTTGCATTCTTGACCTTTCTTGTGGGTTTTGTACATGCGCTCCCCATGAACAATGCCTTCTTTTCTTAGACAAATATTAGCAAAAATGAACAGGAACACTCCTAATAAGGAAATAACAGGTGGCCATATACAAAGCTGCTTGTGTCATCAGGCAAGTGGCCTTCTGTGCTAGGTAAAGCATTACCTTCTGGAACGCTGGGTGTATGCATGTCATAAACCAAAGGCAAACCGTACTCCATGAGAGCCTGTCTTGCAACAGCAGCACGGCACACGTTTGCACACAACTAATTCCCTTCCCTTTACGATCAGTTTTATGTATGACACACTCTTGTATTCTAAACACACAGTGTATCTTTTTCAAAATCTGGTTTCATACATCACCAGTTATTGAAATCAGAAACTGATAAGGTCAGGGGCTTTAATATGTGCAAGGCTTAGGGTTTATTTTAATCAAAGGAGCAAAAGACTTCATAATATTAGATGGGAGCATAAAAGAAAAGGAACAGGGACAACAAACATGTCTTGGAGGCCAGATGTACGGTAAATTACAAATTGCTTAGGTGAGGTTGAGTTAGCCCTTGCAAATAAAATGAAAACAACAGATAAAAGTTTTACAATAAAAAAATGCTAAAAATAAACATATGAAAATATTTGTTAAAGGAAATAAAGACCTGTTCTAGCACTGCTTCTCAACCTGTGGTCCATTAGTGGTTCCCAGGATATCAGCTGGTAGTCTCAGAACAGTTCCAGAGGAAAACACACTCACATACTCATTCTCACACTTGTAAGCAAACAAACAAGTAAAACAGAGGAACAAATGGAACCATTTAGGCTGACTTTTAGCTGTGTGTAAATACAAAACCACAGCAAGAACTGCGTTCATATGTTTGGTTTTTTTCCTCAAAAGGGCTAAGTAGTTCCTTTTAAAACACTGAGAATCTATTTCTACTGAGCAAGAAGGCTGGAATTGAAGTTAAATAGATATAGCCCCCAAAAGTAAATAAATATTTTGCTTTAACGAGCAATAAAGACAGTGATGACACAGATGGAGCAAAGATGCAGTAAATTCCTAGGACTGGGGAGGATCACAGTATCTCCAGAAAGAGCTGGATGGCTCAGGATATTACAGTAGAACTGAAATGACATCTCACAATACGAAGTCATGTACACGCACTTGAGGAGCAGTTACAAAAATTCCAACTATAAATTTCCAGCTGGAAATAAGAGAGAAATAAAAATATATATTTGAATATATTAATCTGAAACAAGATATATATATAAATTACTAATTTGGTGCAATGAAAAAAGGAAAAAATATACAGAATAATTTCTTACAATTAGAACAATCAGCCATTGGAATACTCTATCCAGGGAAGTGGTGGTAGATTCCCCACTATCGGGCACTTTTAAGATTTCCTGGACAGCATGCTGGGACAGCTCGCCTAGACTGTGCTTTTGCCAAGAAAGGTCAGACCCAGGTGATCCTTGAGTTCCCTTCCAACCTGGTCTTCTATGATTCTATGAAATCCAACTGTTGGCATGTTAGGAGCAGCTTTCCATTAACACCACAAAAGGACCCTTGTACTGACACTGTAAGATTTCATTTGTACATAATTTTCATCATATAAACTTTAAAAAAACGTTCCAAGTGAAAGCAAGTGCAGAGGAAGGCTTCAAGAAAGATCACAAAAGACGTCATCTTATTTACGCTGGGAAAACCAGTAACAAAAGAGAAAACAAACCCAAGGAAGCCAACCAGCTGGTCCCAGTGAATTACGAGTGGGTAATAAAATCGAGTCTGAACTGGTCACTTAGTGGACATGTGGACTTTTTAGCTCTGTGGGTAATTTCTGGCTTTTTTTTTTTTTTTAAGTTTATAGCCCAGCTTATAAGAAACAGATGAATCTGAACAGCAAAAAAATCCACAGATTGCTCTTGCATATTGCCAGATGCAGAACTACTCGACTGAAGGAAAGAGATAAGACTGAAGGATAGACGATAATAAAAATCCTGTCAGGTAATGAAAGGAGTGAAAAAAAGATCAATTTAAAAGAGTCTAGACATGGATATGGATATGTTTATGCCTAAACCAGAAAGGAATATTTGATTTCTTTCTGACTCACCAATTATGAATATTAGACCAATATCCAAGCTTCAGATTCATTCCTTGTGAAGTTCCATTCAAACAAATCTGTATCACCTGAAGATGTGTCATAGATCGTGGACATCTGGACTAGAAGACAAGGCATGAACATACAACTCAGACCTGTAGACTTCTACCATCTCAGCAAAAGGAGGATTTCTATAGCATAGGTTTTACCCAGTATACGTGAGAGACCAGGAGAAGATATCCACCACTCAGAATTAATGGCAGGAGACCACATTCAGATGAGAAAGTTTTCTTTGCACAGACACAGTAATACTTACAAAAAACCCAAAAACAACAACAACAAAAAAGACAGAAAAGAGTAATATTTGTTCCCCATTTCCAGGTTCTACCAGTTAGAATATTTAAGGCATTTTCAACTTTAATCATAGAATCATAGAATCATAGAATAGTTAGGGTTGGAAGGGACCTTAAAGACCATCCAGTTCCAACCCCCCTGCCATGGGCAGGGACACCTTCCACTAGACCAGGTTGCTCAAAGCCTCATCCAGTCTGGCCTTGGACACTTCCAGGGATGGGGCATCCACAGCTTCTCTGGGCAACCTCTGCCAGTGCCTCACCACCCTCTCTGGGAAGAATTTCTTCCTGATATCTAATCTAAACCTTCCTGATTTCAATTTATACCCATTACCCCTTGTCCTATCACTACAGGCTCTTGTAAAAAGTCCTCTCCCAGTACCCTTGTAGGCCCCCTTCAGATACTGGAAAGCTGTATGCAAGAAGCAAGAACACTTGTATATGTCAGTATGAATTTATCAGGTTAAACACAACAGGCACAGAGTAAACCAGCATTCCCTTTCTGAAGAAAGGCAATCTTTTCTTCTCAAAGACATTTCAACAGAAAAAAAAAATATTCCAGGAATTACCTTAAAGATTTCCACTGCAAGAATTAAATAATGTGGCAAGAGCAATGGCCTGCCATATGACTTAAGCATCACTGGGATTAGATATTAAGTATGAATAATTACAACCCCACAACTTTCCTCTTTATTACCTGATATGTCCCTTACGCAACACAAATCTAAATAAATCTGAAAACAGTGACTCATACCCATCTACTGTACACTAAATCCAGTGCTCTGTAACCCCATTGTTCCAACTTTAATAATTCCATTCAGAGCTATCTTTTGTTGCTCTGCTTTGTCAGTCAACCCACTTTAATACCCATAGAGGCTATTAAATCTATAAAGCTTCTGATTTTAGCGTGGCTCATCTTGTTACAAAAGCTTATTACTCAACATAGCAGTTCTTTTCATGGTAAACACAGATCAAGAACAGATACACGGCTGCTCTAACCAAAAGGTATGCTCGGTTTTAGAAGGTGTGTGTTCGCTGGCTGCAGCCGGGACCCGGCCGTTTCGCTACAGTCAGCCTCTGTCTATTATGGACTTTTGCAACTTTGATTGCTTTAGGAAGATTATTTTCTTTGCAAAGCATTAACTTGTGGTTTACTATGAACCTTATCAATCTACATATCCATCTTTTTGGTAAGGACAGACCTAAAAATTGATCCAGCACTGCAAATACAATTGACCCCTTCTATTAAAAGCTTATGTTGTGAAGCATTTCCTAGGACAGGCTACAGGATACAGGCTGAAATTCAAGAATTCTGCATATGGTTCTCAGCCCCGAGCTGGAGGCAAGATATTTAACCTCTTTGTGACTCAGGATTTTTACTGCTTTGCTGAGAATGGCAAAAGCAACTTGAAATTTTAATTAGCATTTTCAAGGTACCTCAAAACCCAAGTCCACAGTCCTACGTCTCCAAGCAAATGCCAGTGAAGTAATTCAGCAATGCGTTTCCAGATACTACATTCCCATGAATAGAACCCATGACACGTGAGGAGATATGGAAACCACTGGGTTCAGCCTTATGAAGTCTGAGATGTCTCCAACCACCTCATGGCAATGTGTAGAGAAGATAAAGCTAGACTTTCTTGGAAGTGCACAGCGATATGACAAGAGGCAAGTTGGAACATGGGAAAACCCAGTCACAGATATGGAAGCCTTATGAAGAGAAGTCTGAGATGTCTCCAACCACCTCATGGCAATGTGTAGAGAAGATAAAGCTAGACTTTCTTGGAAGTGCACAGCGATATGACAAGAGGCAAGTTGGAACATGGGAAAACCCAGTCACATACAAATAAGGCTTTTTCACAGTGAAGTTGGTCAAAAAAAAGTCCAGAGTGTGTGAAATCGCCGTTACTGGAGATAACCAGACCTAGACTGGACAAGGCCTGGAGTGAGTAGATCTAATCAAATCTTCTCTGAGCAGGACGTGGATGGCCTCCAGAGGTCCCTTCCAGTCTAAATTATTCTGTGATTCAATGACAATTATTCCTTTATCCTTAGATGAGTATTCCAGGAACCAAAAGAGCAGGAAAATGTAGTTTGTGACAACATACCACCTCTTTCCTGTCCCCAGGCCTTTTTCCTATATTTCTGCCAAATGCCAAACTCAACCTCCTCCAGGAACACTTCCAAGGTAACTGCAACTTTTTTACTTTAACAGTGATTAATTAATTACATGTTGAATAGCACAGCTTGTTTTCCCCCTTCATACTGTCAGGTAGTACTCTGAATATGAAGTTAAGTGGGAGTCCAGACTTTTTTGCGAACTGCCCAAATGAACGCCATAGGCCCAAGGGTGCTCGTACTCTGATGATCTCCAAATACAGTTACTAAACTTCGTGAGCTGCACCATTCAGTGTTCTTACATTGGAATTATGCTAGCTTCTGGCAAGAAGTCCCAACTCACCCACTTTTACCGTGTGCATTTCAGGTGTTATTTGCCAATAGAGGTGTTTTAATTACCTTTTGAACCTGGTTAAACAATAATGAAAATAACAATAAAGAAGTCTCACTTCATTAAACACAAGAAAGACAGACTTGTTCATTTGCTTGGAACAAGGTGCACTGATTATTTCATTTCGTAACAGCTTCACTGCTTTCAGATGATACACCTACATTAAAATCGTCTCCATTGTTTCTCTCTTTCCAGAACTTCTATCTATTACATAACTTGTTTCATTTAGAAATCTCAAAGAACATTTTATTCATGAAGATACTGAACAAAAAGGGAGTCGAAGAACTTGCCAAAGCCACAATTTGTGGTTTATTGTTGAAACAACGTGGTACATCCAATTCCCTGCTACTCAGCCCACACCTCCTCTTGTACAAGTACCTGCCTTAACAGTGGGGAAAACTTTTGAATGGCTGATGATGCAGAATGCTACCGGAATAAGAGCAGACCTTCTCAGCTTGCAAGGATTCATGCAGCTTTCCAGACTGCAGGCTCAAAAATGGTAATGTTATTCCATTAGCGGGGCAGCTTTGTTCCTGCATCGCTCCCCTAGAAGTGTTGTTGCCATCTCTTCTCATCTGTAGGCAGAATGTTTCCCAAAACTGTCCCTGGGGACATATCCTTTCACAGCCTGCCTATGCCACTAACTGCTAAGGTCAAAATTTGGTTTGTATCTCTTTACAACAGATAACTATGCTGTACACTGAAAAACGCTGCACATCTAGAAATATTGTAAAGTAGCAAATAGTTCTTGCTTAAACAAATGGAAGAGAAACTCAGTGAAATTCAAATGATCAAGAAAACAAAGAACCCATCACCAGCAGCCAATAGAGACTGTTAGATTATCTGCACTTCTATATTCAAAGCAGCATTACACTTCTATAGTCAAAGCTGTATTACGAGTATTAAGGAAGAGAAAGAACTGGGAATGTTCCCAAAAGTTCACTAAATCCTTTTCATTCCAAAATGAGATGAATTTTCTCATGCATTTTTACATCATGAGCTCTGTATACAGAAAGGACATCACGCTGCTTTCCATGATCATCAACATGCTTCGCATACTTTTTCTCCCTGTTTGTGCCAAGTCATTGAAACGTGAGACAAGAAACACTGAGGGCAAACATGGGGGGGAGATTAACAGAGAGATTTCCTCTCTCTGGTTTCTGCTTGTGCTTCTCCCACCTTTCAAGCTCACTCTGCAGTTAGAGTTATTTTGTCTGAGGTTAGATGATATTTGAATAATTTAGCTGAGTTTTATAGGAAGATGGGCTCACAATTCAGTGACATACTTTTACTTTCCCCCCCCGCTCCCCCGGCTTAATTACTTCAGAGCTCCTGCAGACAGGTCCAGGTGATAAAGTTGTCCCGTTGATGCAGCAGGCCAAGCTGAAACACGGACCTTGCCCAGGCTGGCGCTACTGTACATCCACTCTGAGATGAATGGACCAACCAGACATGGGTTTAATGGAGGAGAATGAGGAACAGAGAGAGAGGGGAGGTAAAAGAGAGGCCTTCTCTTAAAGCTGGCCTTCTCAGCGCCAAGAGGGTTCCGCCATCTTTCTCTATCCAGCAGTTTTTTCTGGAAGTCACAGGCAAATGGTCATGTTGCACACCCACAGCGATTGTCCTGAGCAAATGCGGTGTCTCCAGCATATGCAGGAGGCACCCACACTTTTAATCCAGAATCTCCCAGAGAGGAAAACTTGAGCCATACCACAGCATAGAGTGAACTCGATCACATATGACAGCCCCTAGCTTTCCCCGTTTAAAGTGGGTCTGTATCCAGTTCTTTCACTACAGTTACTGTTGAAACGCTTCATCCCATATCCCATGTGTTGTGAATACTAACAGGGATTCCAAACATTTTTCAACTGGTGGAGCAGAGTCACCAGGAGAAACCTCTCCACAGGGTTGCTGGTCCTTGGGTGCTGCTGACTTGGGCAGGTCTCTTTCTAATAACCTCCTACCTACCTCTTGGGAGGGGCCTCTTCCCACTAACTTCACGAACTGAACAAGCCATCTAGTTCTTTCAGAGCCCTCAACAATGTCTTTTCTCTTGTGTTACTCAAACTCCAGCTCCCAGGGTGCAGCAGGCACACACAGCAGGTGGCAGAACTGCTCTTACAGAGCATGCGCCAGCTTGCTCACAAACCGCGCTGACCACTGTTGTCTTAGCAGGGACACTCCTGTCTTTCCTCCCCTGTCCACACTTCTAGAAACCTTCGGTGAGGTTTCTGAAACCCTCCTGAACAGTGATCAAATAGAGATAGCACGAATTGAGGACTAAACTGTGTTAGGAAGGACAGAAAGAGCCTTTCTCCTGCTGCTTGGAAAGCAACGGCAGCACTGAGCTGAACCCAAGGTTCAGCTCCTGGCAACTCTGGAAGAGCAACATGGGTTATGGGGCTATAAGAGCCTTTCCACCAGTAGGAATACACCTGGAGCATGGCCAAAGGGTTTCACTCCTCACTACTCCCAAGATTTCCAAGGAACTTTAGGGGATTATCCAGGTTTTTGTTTTACTTCATTATTTTTCTCATCTAGCAGTGGGGTTTTGTCCTCTAAGGAGAAGGTGTGTGGCACGGGAAGCTCTCAAAGAAGCCAGTGTCTTCCCGTGCCACAGGCTCTTTGCCACATGCAGGTTAGTGGAAATTAAAAAGAGACACCAGGACTCTAGAAAAAACTGATCTACGTCCCAAAATTTCTACAGAAACATTTGCTGTTTACAGAGGGAAGGCAACTCTATCAGTCCTAACAAAAGCTGACCAGGCCATTTCATCTGTGAAACTTCAACCTTTAACAGATCAAAGACAGAATGACAGGTAGTTGTCATAATTCTGGATCTATTAACTTTTGTAATAAAAAGAAGAGTATACTGCCCAATGAAAAGCTGCACTTGCACCCCTGGGAGGAAGCCAGGGGGCAATCTGGCTGCTGTCACCCCAATTCTTCCTCAAGTGAGAAGGTGCTGACAGGAGGGAACACAGGTTATTAAACCATGGAAACAAGTCAACCCTCAATCCTATTAAGAAGTCTATTTATTTCTTTTAGTAGCCAGTATGAGCAACCTGGTCTAGTGGAAGGTGTCCCTGCCCATGGCAGGGGAGTTGGAACTAGATGGTCTTTAAGGTCCCTTCCAACCCAAACCGTTCTGTGATTCTATGATTCTATGAGTAGAACCAGCAAATTCCGACCATTCCCCCCACAATCCCCATGCCCAGTCATGAACTTGTCCAATCAAACAAGTAAGAAATATCTTCCTGAGTCCACCTAGGGATGAAGTTTGAAGCAGAAGAATATATATAATTCTTCCTTTCTTCCCAGCTAACTGCAAAGTAAGCTTAGGAATCGTTTCCTGCCATGCAGAAAACAATATGCTGGCAGCACGCATGCCTGTGTGTGTTAGTGCACCCGGCAAAGATCTATTGTTTTGCATGTCAGCATGTTTGTGTACATAAATATTAATGAAATTGAGGCCAAACAGGAACTGAACTCTCTCTGGGAACTGCTCCTTCGTGACATACCCAGGGAAGCAGGGAATGAAACATTGAGCAACTGTGCAAAAACTGCTGAAAAACAAACACCACTATCTTCTATTATTTCTATCTTTTGTATAAAATAACTTTAAGAAACTAAACAACTGTGTTTATGTTGCTCTCAAGTGGGTCTGGGTTTTCATTTTTGTTTTGTTTTAAATGCGAACTTGATTTAAGTAACAGGAACAATCCAGAAAGTTATTCTGCTTGGTGAACTTACGAAGGAAATTTGCCTTTCAATATCCAGCCAATTCACTGGTAGAATCTGGGCTCTTTCAGCAAATATGTAGGAAATATTTTACCAAGTAATTCTGTAAGCTTTTTGTATTGCAGAAGAAACCTAGTCGTCTCTTGATTTTCTAAAGAAGGAGCACCTATGTATGAACAGGCAATATTTACAGGGGAAAACCGTATTCCTTCTGCCGTGCAATGAGACTGCATCTGTTCTGCTGTGCGATGGGCCTTTTAAGGCCACATGATTGTTTTTTGTAATTTGCACTGGATAATTGTTGGAGCTCCAAAGTGACTGGATATTACATGCAACAAACTTTGCCAAACTCCAGCAATTTGCTGTTATACCTTTCACTTCTGTTTCCCATCTCTGGCCTAAATATGTACTACAAATAGCTGTGCGACTGTAGCATGCGTAGCCATAGCTGATCTGTATTTAGGCAGCTATGGGTACTAGTGGCTGAGAAACCACAGGAGCACATCTATTAGCCCTGGATGTCCAGGTCTGTCTTGGGCACTAGGTCCTTTCTCAAGCATACAGCTGCTGCCCTTACAGCAGAACGTTAAACACAAAGATGATGTTATAATGTAGAAGGGACTTCATTTCCCATACCTCAGACAGGAAAAATGTGCTTTCTAGGGATTAAAAGAAGTAATTTATAAAAAAACTTCCTAAAGGGGAAATAGTTTTTTTTGTTATTGTTTTATTTTTAAAAGGATTATCAAAATGATTAAGTGCTGAGGCACTGCTTTTGAGAGTGTGGCCAAGTCACTGAATGTGAGGCCTTTTCTGAGGTTTCTGGAAGAAGCCACCCTTTAAAAATCTTGCTTTAATTCTTGCTGTGACTAGAAATTTTGTAACTATGACAACACTGTACCATCTGTATAACAGAATCCTGTTATAGTATCCATCTGGTAAGCAAAGGATTACTTCATCAAATCTTACATTTTAAAATACGTGTGAGTAGGAAACGTGTTTACCCTGTGTGGTTTGAATGGAAGGACACAAGACGGCAGAAAAGCTGTCTGACCCAAACAGACAGACCACCAACATACCCTAAGGTTTTGAGATGGCTAAGTGCTTAAAAATGAGCCATTACTTCATCTGTTGTTACATTACACCTCCCTTCTGTCTGAACCTCTTGCTGGAGACACCCATGTCTGCCAACAGCTTAATACAAAGCTGTGCCTTCAAAGAGCACGATAGGCAACACCTAAAGTGACAACAAAGCAGATGCAGGAAAATGCTGTGCTTTAAATATTACATTATGAACTGTTTTGTATGAAAGACAGAAACCTGAACTCTGGCTTTGTCATTTTTTCTATTCCCATTTATTGCTTGAAAGAGCAGGCTAATACTTATACAAAGGATTCATTACTCATTTTTACAAGTGGATGAAAACACCCAGAACAAGGAAAGGAATTTATTACGCTTTGAAAAGCAAGTCATGGGAGGAGGAAAAGATGCAGAGAGAGAAGGAGAGTGAGACAGTTTCAAAGAGAGGCAATCCAGTGACTTTTTGTATTTTTTTCTATGGATTTAAAATGAGTTTTTAATGTTTCTCAACCTAAAATGAGATGGGCTCCATCCAAGCAGCAGGAAGGCTTAAATCTGTATGTTTGTCTATTAGTTCCTCTTTAGCAGAAGAGAGAAAGTGAACATCCATGAGTGAGGAAAAGATGAATCAGTCAAGAGAAAATGGAAAAAAATCACCCAAACCTTTCAGATAACATCACAGAACATCCTAGACAGCCCTGAACCAGCACCAACAGCTACCGAGGCTTGCACACAGACAAGGGTCAGCCAACAGCACCGCCTGGGGACACGCAGAAGTGAGGTGGGTCAAAAGCAGCCCGATGGCAAAGTGGAGTTGATCTGGAAGGCTTAGTGAGTTTCTCAGTCAACTGCTTCAGTCGAAATTAATATGGAAATTCAGGCCTAAGTGAACTTCAGAATTCAGCAGGCTGATTCTCTCTACAATGCAGAGGTTGAAAAAATAATACATTTCTACTAGCCCAGCTACTTCGAGTTGTAATCTCATCAGGTGGCACACACTTGCCACCTTGTACCCCAATTTTTACTGAAATTATTAAAAATGTTTTTCTTCCAGATACAATGTCCTAAATCTCCATTTTAACAAGAAAAAAAAAAAAAAAGTTGAGTTTGATCCTTAATTGGACACATCTTCGGTATAGCCTGCCTCAAAAATATTTTTGTTCCCCAAAAGTGTATAAAGAGAACATCTTCCATGTAGGAACAGTTCCCTCCATCTGCTGGTTTTTGTAAACTGAAAGAGAGGGGAAAAAGATTGCTTGATCTGTGACTACCTTTGGATAAAGCTTTCCAATTTAAAAATCCTGGTGCCTAAAGGCATGTTCTCTGCTGTTTGCTGGTGCAGGAGCTAACGAGTTAATTCCTTAAGAGCAGATATTCTGTAGCATTACTTCCAAGGCAAACTCAGGACCCTATTTAGGAACAAATTCTACAGTCAAGGCACATATTTTTAACAATTTTCACGCACAGATGTTAAATTGAGTGGCATACATGTTCTTCAGTCTTTAAAAGTAAGTACAGACTTCTCTGGTAGAAGGAATCCTATCAGTTTTGTGCGATACAGTAGTTGCAGTGATATCTAAAAATAATGCATCACAGAGAAGTTGGCTTCTCTGGTTTTTAATTTGAAAAGCAATTAAACACTGCTCTCCCTTTAGGAGGATGGGTTAAGTACACCTCCTCTCTTGGCTGCCTCTTAATATTTTCTCCAGCTATGCATCGTAAACACTTTGCATAATGGCTCATTCTCCTGCCATTCAGTGAAGGGAAGATATAGGTCTACTTAATTTCCTTTTAGTGCCCCCCCTCATTAAGAAAGACATCAAAAAGGAGACTTGCTTAGCGTGAATTAGAAGTGGATGTATTAAAATGCTGGATCTATCCCACATGCGGCCAGAAGGAACTCTTATCCCTGAGCTGCTTGCACCTTGCCTTCTTCCCTAGCATCCCTTCCTCGTTCATCCTGCTGTCCATACCAAACCTGAAGAGATGTATTTGTAACAATGGTTTTAGAAGGCAGAGAAGTGGAGCTTCTCCCACTGCTAGCCTCAAGAGGAGATAAACTCTGTTTACATTCCTGTTCCCTGGAAAGGTCATGAGATTATTTAGATGATGTCTGCACAGTTCTCTGAACATTTAGAAGAGCCACATAATGCTAAGCATTATGATGAATAGCCCCCCCTTTCTTTTTATTACCTAATTTCCAAAAACATGCAGGCAGCCAAAATACGGAGTTGAGTATGCCAGCAATGCTGGTGCAAATCCCTGCCATCACACATCAATATGCTCCTTCATGTGAAATTAAAACCTCCTCTTTGAGCATTAGGGGAAACAAAAGACGGGCACTCGAACAGTCAAAGGAAAAACAGAAAATGGGAAGAGAGGTGGTTGGAATGAATTGGACTGAGTTAACCTGTCTGCTCAACTCTAACCAAAGGGCAGCTGAAGAACAACATTTTCTGCTCAGCTGCTATCATGTTAGCCACAAAATATCCCAGGCGGTTTACTAGCAGGCCCTGACCAAACATAGCCGAAGTTTGATGCCCATCATTCATGGCATGGTGTTTCTATAGGATGTCTTCCACCTAAAAATCCAGTGTTAAAAGGTTCTGTGGCTCTCCCTCATATAGCTCTCCTGGGGTGACCTGGGAGAAATCACGTCATTCCTCCATTCCCCATATACAAAACTAGATAACATACAATTTACATACTGAGTTTTGCAATATTTAAGTCAGCTTTGATGGCAAAGCAGCTTGAAATGTCAAGCTAAAAGGTATTACATAAGCATTACAAATCGTAAAATGAAACGCTCAATTTATTATTGGTTTTAATGAAAAGTTGTCCTGAATTGTACACCCATTAACATGCAAACTGCTTTCACTCATGTGTAGCACCGTTTCCCATTAGAACCAGCTGATTTATCCAGTAGGTAGGCTAGAGTCATGATAACACTTTCACTTGGCTTGACAATTCCTCCATTTTGCAACGTCAGTAAAGTGCTGACAGTCCTCAGTCACAGTCTGGTTCTCTACTTGTTCTTGTGTACCCAGGAAAAAAAAAGAGGAAATTAGGTTCAAAATAGACCTCCCTGTTTATCAAATTCAGTCTCCTTGTGCCACAAACAGCATTTCCATATAATTATTATATATGTATTATGCTTGAACACCTAACATACTTTTCTCCCTTTTGTGTCAGCGTTATGCCAGGCATAAAGAAATCCCTGCTGCTGCCTGTGCCTGGCCAGTGGAATCTGCAGGGCAGACAATGCTACTGGTACTCCAGCAGACCTTCACCAGAACTGTGATGGATTGCCCTGCATGTCTGCAGCATCAATTATGTCCTCAAAATAGTATGACGTGTCCTAGCTGTCTCTTGGTAACCTTTCAGCAGCCTCTTGTGCCCGAAGGTGGGAAAAAGATGAACATAGTCAGGACAAACAGAAATGTAACTATGTGCTGGGGAGTTCAGGGAGAAGGTAATTCCCACATGTTGGAAGAAAATAATCCCAGGGGATTAAAAAAATTTCACAACTTTTTCCTTCATAAAATCCACAATAAAAACAGACCATATTAAACAGAAATGAGCCTACCAGAACTTATGAATAACTTGCATTCTTCCACTGGAGCCTAGCCAGTTACCCTTGGAAAATATTCCTGTTTACTTTGTAGTGAATGTGAGAGACACACAGTCTGCCAGAAGCTGTTACGACAGTAAAAACACAGCCAGGGGCTGTCACAAATGGGGAAATCACAGAGAAAGTTAATTTGTTAACTTCAAGGACAAAGATTAAAATAATATCTATTTGGTAAAAAGTTATTTACTTTATCACATAGAAGACTTAAGTGGAATTTACATGAAAGCTATTCTAGTTCAAAGGCAAGTTTCAGATACTTCTTGAATAGTTAGCTTGTTTTTAAAATTTTATTAGATTTACAAAGAGAACTTCTTTCCTTGCTGTTCTCAGTTTGGCTGAGATTAATATTTTGCCCTACAACTGCATCTTTCTTCCACAAAGCCTCAGCCAGGATGGTTGCATTAGGAGTTCAGATGCCAGTGTCCTTGCCCAAGGCACTTCTGAAATCTTGGGGGGTGACTAGACGTGCTTGCTCTTGTGGCTCTTCAGCAGTTTGATCCTAGGGTGAGTCCTACATTAATTATGTCCTAAACTGTAGGCCTGTAATTTTAGAAGTCCCAGAAAACACATATTTCCAGTACCCACAAGCCTGAATTCCGATGCCTGATGAAGATGACAAGCTCGTTAGAGAGGAAAAAGAGGGTAATACAGCCCTTACATTTTGTGCATTTTCCAAGTTTAGATTGAGTCCTTTCATATCTTCAGCAATGGTGAATGCATTTTTTTATCAGTTTCCATACTTATTTGTACAATTATTGTACTCTTCCTTTCTTGGTAAAGCTTAATGGAAACCATAAATTGAACATAAATGCACTCCTTTGTGTTCATTTACATCCTTAATTCATCTTCCCATTTAACTTATCTGTCTTTTATAAGAAACTTTCCTCTTCTCCCACAAACTAATCAAAGGCTCATGATCTACAGACGCCTGCTGTCCCAAACCAGCCACGTGCACCCCAGCTGCCACAACTTCTGTCTCTGACGTGTTTTCCTATTGTCTATCACCTTGTTCCTTTAAAGCACATTTTCTAGTCTTTGTTGTTTTGCTTTATACTTAAGACCAAGACCAAGTCTTTTACTGAATCAGAATCCAAGAACTGGTGACCTGATAACCCTGTAACAGTAGTAAAAACAGGAGACAAATACCACCTCAAAGGGACTCTTGTGCATATCTGGCCTTGTCAGAAACAGGAAATACCAGGAGTTTTACGTAAAAGATTTCTAACCAAAATTTGAAGACCCAAGGGGCTGAAATGGCTTAAAAATGGTTTAGATAAACATCCAGACTTTCTGATGATTATCCAAACTCTTTGAGAATCTGGAATTTGTGTGGTTCACTCATCAGCACTACCTTGAGTACATCCTGGAAACAGCCTGCACCTTGAAGACAGCAGTGATAAGGCTATGCCAAAGGCAAAAGCATCAGTTAGGTCACGTTGGTAGGAAGCTATGAAACAAGTGCTGCTGCAGAGATTGCCAAGTGGTTCAGGAGAAACACATCAGAGTTTATTAATATCTTCAGAGTAAGAACATGGGTAATTATTCACTCTCCTAGAAAATGCAGGATCTTTAAGACAAGAAAGAAAATGTTTTGAGGACCTGGTTATCAAAATTTCTTAGCAAAAAAGGAACATTTACCTGTATAAATCCTCCTCCTCCTCCTCCCGCAAAGGAGGCAGCCAGTGGCAGTGCAACAAGAGAACAAGGTACCACACCACCGAATCTGGCAATAGCCAATGCTGGTGATCCGACCAAGACAGGACAGGAGTAACTCTTTTCAAAGCTGCTGTATTTATCAAGAACTGGTGTAAACAGGGACATTCAAGACTAACTTTTAAAGGAGATTAATACAATCTCTATTCATAAGTCAAGTAACTTTAATTTGACTTTGGAAATTAAGCCAGCTATCATTAAGATCAGTTTAATTCTGACTATGTGTAACCACCCAGAGGCTTAATGTAGTTTGACTAATCCATGTTAAAATCACATTTGTAGTTAATTTAGATTATTGCTGGAGTGTTCCTACAAAGGCGAGTCCTAAACTTCACCCGTATGAATTGGCCAAAAGACAGGAGGCCTTGCATTTAAGTGCTTTTTCTCCCTCTGTTTCAGGACATCTTAACTTTGAAATCTGTTCAGCATAGTGCATTACAGCATCAAAGAAACCTTTCAGGCTGCAATGGGCAAAACCCTGTTGGTTTTGGTAAAATTACTCAAAATAATAAAAAGGGATCTGGTTGGTAACCACACCTGCTTGAAGGATCTCTGCAGACAGCCTGAGAATTCAGGGGAGATTGGTGAGTTAGGGGTACATACAAATGGATTAATTATGATCTGTAACAAGAAGATGAAGGAAAATTCACTGTCTCCAGCTCCTTGCACAGCTTCTTACTGAAAAAAAAGCCTGAATTTCCATTCAGTCTCAACAACCAATTTACATACATTTGGGTTTTTACCTTTAGAGGGCAAAAGTCTAGACACATACAAACTCAAGTCTTCCTCAGGCTAACCCTATTAGCAAGGGATTCCCACATTTTCTCAAGAACCTGCTCTTCTCTTCCAGCTTACCAGCAGTAGCACTCACAAACCCCATCTACCACCACCAACCACAGATATACCCACCAATCTATTTATTACCACTTATTTCATCGACTTCAGATAAGGCCTTTTGCACTTGCTAGACAATGCTTACAGGCCCAAACTGTCAAATCTGAATCAAAAGTGCTCGACTCTGGAGCACCTCTTGCAAGCTAATGCTTTTAACAAGCTAAAAGCAGTCAGCAGTGCTGCCTCATCAAAAGCTCAAGAACGGCATGTTTGACCAAACCTTTGCCTATTTTTCCCCAATTACAGTAATTGCTCTCCTAGGGGGTATTGACTCTACCTTCACACCTTGCTTACTTTTCCGGGCAGGTGTGACAGCATGACAACTAAATCATGAACACAGTCAGCTGTTGCAAAAAGGCTGGTACTTCCCTTTCCTCCTGCTGCAATTTCTTTCCCGTCTGGACTCTCATAGTGTTATTCAAAATATGCAAACTGTCCCTCACAGCACATCGCCTCTCATACCTCCCCGATCAGTGACCGCCCTTGAATAACCCTAATTACTGATTACGGCCCTTTCTAGCATCTCTTTAGAAAGAAACAGCATTTAAAGTTCTCATAAATCAGGATTTCATCTGCCAGCCCTGCTGGATTTAATGTTTTCTCAAAGATGATTGAAACAACACACTATTTATAGAAAAATTCGTACAGAGTTTTAGCAGGTTCTCACGCAAAGCCATTGTTCTGCTTTTTTATTTGTTGTCCCTATGGAACCATAGCCCCCTGCTCTAAACCATCCACTCGTATCTATTCATATGTAGGGATGGATTTCAAGACACCACAGGCTGGCTGCTAGTGCCAAAATGCTGTAAGGACATTTACTGCCATTTGGAATATTTTTACTTCAAAGGAAAGGATTAATGAAGATTATAGAAATGATCCTCACTCTCTGCATTTCCACTGACCTGCTTTTTCCCCAAATATCACATAATGATTTATTAAACTATGTGTTAGCTATATGCTAGAAAATACATTTCTAGTGCAATGCAGAGTGGGAAGTACAATCTTCCAGATGTACATACTGCTTCCAACACAAAAACTCTTTTGAAACGCCAGTCAAACACCCTTGGCACTCAGACCCCCTGTCCTGGACTGGTGTAGCACCATTTGAGGCAATATAAGCTCCCCCAGCCTTTCCCCATCCCCAGTAAATGTGTCTCAACTCCAGCACAAAGCGTAACTGCTTGCGCTACATTTGCAGGAGTTGAGGAAGACTTTTGCCTGGGCAGACTTTACTCGCTTCCGGCCACTCTCTCAGCTGCAGATCCACGGTGAATCCAGTACATTAGTGGCTTTATATAACCATGGAGATAGCAGGAAATGAACAGAGAGAAAGCAAGGTAAGTGTACTATGATAATGCATCTTTCATGCAATACATGAGACACAGACAATTTAATCTATCAGATTAGCAAAGAAAATATCAACAATCTGCAAACTTTTTATCTTATTTCAGTTCTTAAAGGTATCTTGAAGTTTTGTGCCACATTATCTATATTGATGCTACCTACTCTACCTATCCCTATTGACCCCACTTTCACCAAAACTTTTATTGACAGACAGGAGGTATGTGTCAAAGCCCAAATGCTTGCAGAGTCTTGTCATGCTTGAGGGTAGCCAAACAGCGGCACAAGTCACCTGGAGAGGTTGTGGAGTCTCCATGTTGGGAGATACTAAGGACTCAACCAAGACTTATCTAAGCTCGCCATGCTTTGACCAGATGACCTCCAGGGATCCTTCCAATTTGTAGTTTTCATAGGATCATTCAGGTGGGAGGGACCTCAGGATGTGTCTAGTGCAAGCTCCTATTCAAAGCAGGGTCAGTTCTGAGGTCAGACCAGGCTGCTCAGGGCTTCATCCTGTAGGGTCTTGAAAATGTCAAAGGATGGAGATTGCACAACCAACACAGACTGTGGCACAAGCACCAGTGAGGTCTGATTATCCTCCTGGTGGAAAAGGTACTCCTTATATCCAGTCTGAATCCATCCCATTTCAGCTATGCTCCTCCCACCCTGCACTAGGGTGAAGAACTCCAACTTCTCAATTCTCTCCTCACAGGTACACAGGCTGCTGTGACATCCCCCCACCGAAGCTGTCTCTTGCCCAGGCAGGGCAACCTCCATTTCCTCAGCCCTTCACACAGCAAGTGCTCCTGAGCATCTCAGCTGTCCTTCACTGAACTCACTTCCGTTTACAGTCTTTCTGGTACTAGGAACCCAAAACTGGACTCAGCACCGGGATACCTACTGACTGCTGAGCAGATGGAGGATAACCCCACCTTGATCTGCTGGCCACGGCCCTATTCATGCTGCTGAGGATGCTGCTGCCCTCCATGTTGCCAGGGCACCGTGGGCTCCCCTTTGCTTGATACCCCCAGGCCCCAGCAGCTTCCCTGCACAGCTGCCCCCAGCCAGGCAGGCTCAGGCTGCATGGCTGCCAAAGACTGCTTTCCCAGGGGCAGGGCTTTGCGCTGAACTGAATTTCCTAAGCTTCACCTCAGCCCATCCCGCCAGGCAAGTGGCAGCCCTGCCCTCAGGCTGTCGCCTCCTACCCCCAGTGTGATGCCTTTTGAGTGTGAGGCCAGCTTCCTCCAGGACATTGATAAAGATGTTAAACAGGACAGATCCCAGGACAGATATCTGTGGGACTCCACTGTTTATCAGCCTCCAGGCAGAGAACCATCTATTAACCGTGTCCCTCTAATCATCTACCTAGATTTTCAGATGGGTAGACTGTAACCCCTATTCTGTGTTTCAATGACTAATTTACTCTTTCAGGTAACAGGAAAGGTTTTAATTTTCTTTTTCAGTGTATTCTGGAAGATATTAGTCAAAGGCTGTTGGAATCATTCAGCTGTACAAACGTCTCCAGTATGCCCATTCAGTGAAGTCAAAAATCTCAGTGCTGATTCTGACACAGCACGTAATACAATTAATGCAGCTGATTTTATCACTGTGGTGACATGGAAGTGTTCAAGACATTATGATGAAAAATCATTTTCCTAAGAATATAATTAATAACTCTGGGTTTTGTTGGGTTTTTTACTTGTTTTTTGTTTTGTTTGTTTGCTTGCTTGATTTTTTCCCCCCTAGGATCAGCTGTAAATAGAGCAAGCAGTGCTAGCACAATTGGTGGAAACCTAAAGGAAAAGGTTGTGGGAAAGCCTGTGTCAGGACTGCCCTATACCCACATAATTTGGTTTATAACCAGTCTCTCAGATATTAAGTCGTGAAGGAAAAGAGTAGAAAATGTTCCATCAGTCATTTCCCCCAAGGCCTGTTTATTTTCATCACTATATCTAACTTGAAAAACCAGATTGTTTGGCTGTGGTGATGTACTGTGGAAAGGGAAATCACCCTTCCCTTTGCTTACCTACTGATACATTTGATTAGACAAACACAGCAGGATTTATCCCGATACATCTGACATAACACTGTAACAAATGCAGGTAACACAGGGTAGAGAAGCACCTCGCTTCCGAACAAGCAGAACGGGGGTGTTCTGCGAGTTCCTGGTACACTCTTTGAAAAGGTACTTGCCTTCCTTAAACACACACAAAAATTTTAGATATCTAGAATTAGGTACAAGCCATCTCACCCTTAAAACTGAAATCTTCTTAATCAGTAACTGAGGTTACCGGGACTTGGCTGGGGTAACACTTCGGCTTTATTTTGTTTAAATGTAGATGTATTTGCATTTCAGAACAACTCGTTAAGTCTTGTCTCATTTTGCTGCAATCGCAAATACAGCAGACAAGTTTAAAAACCATTTTATGTGCTGACATCTATTTTGGAGGATTCTCAATGGCAGATGAATTTCATCTCAATGGAAGGTGAGTCTCAAATGCCAGGCAGTGTGCCCATATGTGGTATGTGTTTCTCCTTTCATCCACCTGGTTCCAAATAATATTTTTACTAGGACCTGTACTGATAGGAACAGTTACAAATACACTGTCACTGCCAGAGAAAAAAGGTAGATCTGTTGGAGTATGTTAATAGCCTCCGGTAACCGGTTATGTGCGTAACTATCGGAAGGTGAAGATTTCATCTAGTGTAGAGGTAGCTACCTTACACAGAGGTTCTTAAAAGTGCCCTATGCCAGCCAGGGAGACTCAGAGCTTGACAGTGCATGATCACCAACTTGATACACAAACACAAGTTGGCTTTTAATTTCTGGTACATAAGAAACTGAATGAGCAACCTTTTTGCCCCTGCCAATCAAGCCTTACGCAGGCTGCAATTACGATTGACAAGACGGAAAATTGCAGTGACTAAACCCCAGGAGCTGGTGCTTTTCTACTTTTAAATTAGTAGTTTAGTGGATTAAGGTAAAACATTTGCCTATTGCTGGATCACCCTGAAAGTATGTTAAACACTGGGTGAGGGAACAACCCTGTGAGTAGCTAAGCAAACATAAAATCTTGAACTAAACCTTGATTCGCAGGTACAAAGAGATCAGAGATACTCAAACAAAACTCCTACACCCACAAATGAGGTGCTGTCTTTGTGAACATTTTGCACATGCAAATCCAGCCCAGCTGAAGACCTGACTTTTGATCTCCAGTATCTCTTGTGCAATATGCACATCTGCATCCCTCCAGGTCTTGAAGCCACATTACCAGATTTGCCTTGGTTCCTGCTGGGGGTTCTTTGTGCTTGGGGCCCTTTGCCCAGCCTTTGCTGGAAGCAGAGTAAGAATTGGATTTAGGTATTTAAAGGCTGAGGAATGATCCGATTTCCACCACAATATGGGGAGAGGGAGATGGTATGGAAGGCCAAAAGGAAAGAGAAATGTTGGACTGCTGACCCCGCTGCCAGGAACAGATACAAAAGTGGACTCACGCTAACAACAGTGCAGTTCCACAGCCCTCAAGGTGCAGTTCACCACCTCAGAATGATCAGATTGCTCTGTAGGTCTGGGACCAAAGGCAGGTGCTGTTTCAGAGCATGTACATATAATACAAGGATGACAATTAGTGCTACAGAAGCAGTCTTCAGAGCCTGCAGATTCATAAAGAGCACAGTAATGCTCCATAATGCTTCAGGTTATTCACTTTGTATACAAAGATGTACTGTAATTGCACGATCCATGGCAAGTACCTAACCAACACTCCCTAGGAAGGCACTGCAAACACAAGGACAAATGGGGATGAACCATGGTTTTAAGCTCTCTTCTAAAACAAAGTGAGATATGAATTACTATTAGAAGACGCATTAAATAGCCTAGATCCACCAAAAAATACATATCTAGGTATGTCTCTCTTTCACCTCAAGAAAATGATACCCTAAAGCATGAGAAATTGGACTAGTTTTCCCTAGGCAGAAAAAATACATGTCCATTAACACTGTACACAGCAACCTCAAGAGAAACTGAGCTAGGTGACCCTGGTACAGCTCTGACTTAGGCTATCTGTTCCATTTCTGTTAAACCAGTTTATTATAAATAATATAATCTTTCTGAGTTACCTGCACAAATCTCCTAATTTGTTATTAGGTCACTAAAAGGAGAGAACTAGACCACCAGGATATTACTTACTTTAACTGACACACAAGCAAATAACTCAGAGACATTACTTCAGAGACGGTGGGGAATGGCTTTAGGTCATCAGAAAGGCAAAGGCAGAGTGATAGCCCTTTTGAGACCTTTGCAAACCTGCATCCTGCGCTCCTCCCTGCCAGCATCATGCCAACATGCAAGGGCTCAAAGCCATGCCTTAAGCCATGATTGTTCATGCCTCCGCTCACAAAACCTCAGAAACAGTGGCAGTTGCAGTGAATTTCTCAAGACAAGTACAGGGGTAGTTAGAAGGAACCGAGTGCATCTCCCAAGGTTTTATGTGTTTCACACATGCAGAAATTTTGCAGTTATTATTTTGTAAGAGCAATCATGTTGTTCACCTAAGTGCTAAACTCTTTATCAAACTCCTTTCTACAACCAGACTATGGTGGAATACAGAGCACATGCAATTACAAGAGCTTGAGAGAGGCAGCCTTTTGCCACCCTGACAAGGTTGCTCTGAAGTGCTGGCTATACTATAAACCAGGCCCATCTCTCTTGCTTTCAGCAAGACTAAGTCTGTCTCTTCTGCTTCTGTCACGACACCCTCTTCCTCACACTCTACAAACAGCACTGCAACACCCTAGTGTTACAACAGCCTGGTGTTGCCACACCTTCTGGCTACTGCAGTCTCTCTTGCTTTTCAACTGCTTCTAGATTTTTGAACACAGAATCTCAATTTTCATTGAAAAAAATTATTGTAGCCTCATTGTTGAAGAGCTTATTTTCAAAATAACAATGTAAAAAGATATTGGACTCACAGTGTTGTTGACTTAGGAGTCATAACGTGTCAGACATCAGCAATGGGCTGCAGAAGTCCTTCTCCTCCACGTAGGGAATAAACACAAGCTTATTTCTGAGCTAGGCATTGTGATTGCACCTGCAAGAAGACATTTTCCTATGGTCATTGTTTTCTTTAAAAAGGGGAAACTTACAAGTAAGAATAGGTGTGTTTTTTTAATAAATGTCTTAAACCAATTTAAATTCTGTGCTGCAAAAAAATCATGTACCCACCTTTCCCAGTCACTGCCCTCAGAGCTGGCCCAAGTCAGTAGATTCACCTGCTAATTAACAGAGAGAAAAAAAAGAAGGAACAAAAAAAATTCATTAATAAAAAATCTATTACTGAAGACCAGCATTAATGTTTGAGATATTCTACATGCCATTTGGAGATGCAGAGCCAAGGAGTACCTGGAAATGAGAAACTAAATGTGACATGAACTAGACAGTGACGTAGGAGGAGAAGCCTTTGGCCATAGACATGAAAGAGCTATAAACAGAGTATGCCAGGAGAGGAAAACATCTGAAACTGGGCCCAGCAAAAGCAGAGCGCACTGGACAGAAAAGTACTGTCCATGTAAGACAGTACCCCACCCCTCCCACCCACACCAATTGATTTACTCCCTGCTTCAGAACAGCTAATCCAGCTTGAAACTGGCCTTTACCTGTCACGGGCTGAAATTATCCACTCAGGCAACCAAAGCATATTTTATACTCTGTACAATTCTATTTTATTCACATCCTATAACATGTCTTAGGATGTCTTATAGAAGCACACATTTCAGAAAAATGCAAGCACATTTCTGTATTCCTAGTAAATAAGTTAACTATATTTTCCAGCATATTCAGTGAATATTATTGCCAGCACTTTGAAAACTGCTTTCTGCAACTCGGGGAAAAAAAAAAAAAAAAAAGACGTAACATAAAATAGGAAGAAACAAAGGAAACCATAACCACACATAAACAGCCTGAACTTCCTCCTCCTTTCTTAGCTCGGGGCTTTGTTTTTCCCCTCACAACTGTTTAGATGTTACAGGAGGTCAGGAAGTCAGCTGTTAATCACCTAAGTTCTCAGGCAGCTGAAGGCAAAGTAACTCACTGCTCATCTCTGCATTAGGAAGCAGTAAACACCCTTTTTTTCAAGCTGAGTATCACAAACTGCAAGAAGTCAGATGCTGAAAGCCTGAAGAATTCTAGATATGGACCTGCTATAGCAGTAGCTAACCACCTGATTTCACTGGAGAAAGACTATATTCAAAATACAGTTTTATATGTGCCCCAGCCTTTCCTTGCATGAGTAATGGTTCAGCTCAGACAAAAGTTCTGCTCAGCAGAAAGTGGGGCAGACCTCATGGGCAGAGCAGACCAAAGAAAACAGAAATCCTTGGGTGGTGGGAGGGTAGGAAGGGAGAGAAGGGGAAGAAGAAGAAAAAAATGGAAAAAAGTATTTCAGGTAACAAAGTATTCAGGGAGAAAGGTGTCCAGTATATTATTTGTGCAGCTGTGAACACATCATGTGTGCTTTGTAGCATATATCCCATGTTCGACCAACAGGAGCTGTAGTTATTCTGCTCCACTTCTGTTACCTGTGCACACACTAAATCCAGCTCAGTGAAAAAAAAACCCAAAACACCAAACAACAAAAGCCACAAACGTACTAGTGTACACTTCAATAACAGTCAACAACGTAAGCAGGAGATGTGGGTAAATCTGTAAAAACCATCTCTCTGTTGGAAAAGATTTCAAGCCCTATCAAGGCTAGCATTTGTAACACTTGTCCTGCATTTACTATAGGGGCAAGACATCAATAAAAACTTTCACAGAAGCAGCTGGTTGAAGTAAGTGAGAGAAAACCCTACAGGCCCATGAATCCATTTGGGAATTTGAAGCTTGCAGATCAGCAGCTTTGCTGGGGACACAGATACAAGTGTGCACATGCAGTACACAAACATGTCACTAACACACATCTGCGTGGAAGACTGGTACGTGTGTGACAGGGGTAAGGGGTTGAGTGAAGACAAATCTGGAGAAGAATGAGGAACTGAAGCCTTACACAACCAGCGGACTGTCTGCAGTGTGCCCCTGAACGAGAGGCTCAACAGTCAGTTACGGATCAGTAGGACCAGCTGAAAGAAAAAAAAGAAAATTTCCTCCAGCACTATGGAAAATGGGTCTTTTTTATATCTGGACGCAGCCTTGTTAGTTCCTGAGGATGGGCCTGACTTTACCGCAGATTTCTCTTTTCACATCAGATAATCTGGAAAACCCCAAACTCCGTCTATTCATGCCAAAGGGTTAACGAGTCCTCGGTTGTATCACTTATATCTGTAGGACACAAAGCATTTCAAACAGCAGTATGGTTTCACAGAAAAGGGGAGAAAGAGTTGGCTGGTTCTTGAAAGCCTTGTGTTTTGATTGCCTGTAGAAAGTCCTGCCATGCTAAAAATACCAAGCAATTCACCTACTTGTATATCAACACTTACTCCAGGTAAATAAATGCAGCAGGCAGGTAAGTAACAGCTTGATTTCATCAACATAACCCTCCCCAAATAACTGAGCTCTTCACCTTAGAAATTGTGTGGGTTTAGCTGGGCCCAATACCCAACTGCAGAGGATGGGTATATGCCTCAATAAAAAGCAAGTCCATGTGTTGGATGGCTCGGCCATTTTTTCAGGATACATAGAAACCTTTCAACGTATTATGAACCCGTATTTCTAATTTTGCATCAGAACAATGGGAGACTGAGTTTGCCTGCAGCAACTGATGATCCACAGAGATTCCCCTTCATGCAGTGCATGTTCTTGCATTGTCTAAACACAGTGAGAAAACAGTCTAATGTGATTTCAGACCCCTGCCCCTTTCACCGCTAACCTAGAGCTGTTTGTGTATCAAAAGGAAGAACACACAAAGTGCGCTCAACCAGACAGAGCTGAAGTGCCTGCAGCCAAAATACAAAAGATTGGATATGTAATTTTTTTTCTGTAGCATAATCATTCTGTCATGTATAATGGATGCACAGGCATAGTTTGGGCTTTTGAAAACCATAAGCCAAGCTTTACTTTATTCCCGTAAATCTCATGGGCTTCAAACTGAAGCATTCCCTTCTGTCAGCAGCACAATGCTTAGCAATGACATTCCATGGCCCAAATAGGACTTCGAGGCCTTCCACTTTGCAAATGGATTGTTATTAATGATTTTGTTGTTTTGGGGGCATATGAGATACAAGAGCCTTAATACATCTGTAACACTAAAAGGGGGGTGAGGAAGAAGGGACTGAACAACAGATTAACCAAAAATTCTGTTTTCTTCAGATGCATTTAAAACTAAAAATTTCTGGAGGCCTGAGAGTGAAGGAGGCTGAAAATGCTGGGGAGGGGGGTGTGGGAAAGGGTAGAAAATATCTAGATGGGGAAGAAAATGGTTGGTGTTTTCTCCATCCCTAAAGAATTAATTAGGCAATAGTTATCAGTGTGCTTCAGGTGGAGAAGTGGTGAAAGCAATGCAGAGTTGGGGCTTTTTGCTTAGTTGTGGAGCTTGGAGGGAGGCAGGGGTCAGCACAGAGATTACGAGATACTGTAAAGTCCCTTCCTAACCAAAGTGAACGGTCATGTTCTAGTGAACAGTCTAGTCCATGGCTGGACTGCATGATCTTATAGGTCTTTTCCAACCTTAGTGATTCTGTGTCAGCTAAAAATAAATTGAAGTAATGGATAAAAATTTCATATAAAAATTTCTGTTTCTCTGCCCGACAAGACTGTTTATGGCTCATAATGCCACACATCAAATTACCTCAAGTGTGTGGCTTCCTTTTCATCACAGGATAACCAGAAACGTGATCAGCCTTGTTTTACAGGCAGGGAATTACGGCAAAAAGAGACCAGATGACGTGCCCAGAGTCAGCCAGGCAGTCTGTGGCAAAGGTGGGAAAGGGTCAGAGCCCTGCCTGTTTTACATGACATGACGGCAAGATCTCAGTTGCTCTCCTAAATGAAAATCATATTTTCATAGTGATGAGTCTGAGCTGCAGTGCCCAAATCGTGATGAAAGGTTTGGATGCCTGGCATCTGAGGCATTCAAAACATCATTTTGGTGTGGTTCATTACAAAGGTAAGAGGCCAGACACCACGCTCAGATCCAGATTTTCAGTTTTTGAAGTATTAAAACACCAGTTCTGACAGCACCTGCCCAAACTTGGTCAGGTCCCCCAGCTACCATTACCTTCAAGAGATACAAGCCTTCTAAACAAATGATAACAACCCATATGCTTGTGACCTGGTTGTAAGAGTTTCTAGAGGTCATAAGACCAGGAGCTCATAGACCTCCTATTGCTTGCCATGCTTGCTTGCTTTTCTTGTGCTTGCTCCTGCTTTCAGCAAGCACAGCCCACTAACAGCACGTACGCAGCCATAACTTCAGCCCTGATGAGTTTTTAGGCTCAGCAGGGTAGGGAGGAAATTCCACCAGCACGGCCACTACAAGATAATCCAGAAGAGGGAGTGCATAGCATACATACACATAAATCAATATTTTTCTATGCTATATCCTCATGGCAGAGCGTGGAGTCTCTGCAAATGTCCAGCCCAATTTTAGACTCTGCCACATGCTCAGTGCCACATACCACTCACTGAAATACTGAAACACCCACCGTAGAGCTTATCCAACAATATATCACTTCTCTTTGCTGGGTGCCTGAGGTTCTTCTTGGTTTTTTTTTTTAAATTTATTTTTGCTTTATGATAAGCTTGTTTTACATATTCGCTTGCTAGTCAAAATTAATTTCTCAAGCTGCAATTTAAGTAAGTTTGGTTCCAAGTCTCATATGATTCTTGCTACCTGATTTGATAAGTAACTTGTAAGAAATGTTGCAGAATACAAATTCAGAGTTAATTGCTCAGACTTAGTCAAGAGTGAAGTTTACAAATTCACTTTCTGTGAACAGCGGAGGTTTTCCAAGTAGAACTTCCACTTATGCTTATCTGCTTTTGTAACAACAGACCAAAACGGTACCTGGACACTGTTGTAGGTGCCCTTGACTATTAAAAATGTAGTCAACCACAAGAACAAAGCCACAGGCAACCAGCATGCACAGTAATTATCCAGTTAGACCTAGATGATAAAAAGGAAGCAAGAAACGGACAGGTATATTACAGAAAGTTTATAAAGAAAACAATTCTGATAATGTTTCTTTTTTTTAAGAATTTTTACACTGACATGTCCTCTTCCCGCCCCCTCAGCACACACTGGTCAATATCCTACTGAATTACTTTCTTTTTATATTGGACTAAACCTCTGACCTTGGTTTGCCTTTTTCCTATTTTGCTTATCTTCATCCTCCTCTCTAGTTAAGAAAAAGCTCACAAGACTTGACTTGGAAAGAAGGACTGAAAGGTTATATTAACTTTTTTTGCTCCCGGTAATAGTATAAATAGTAATAACAGGATTCTTTAAATGATTATTACCTGGTTTTACGTGCCTTCCTTACCTAACCTTTCTCTCTCTCTCTTTTTTATTTTTTTAATGTCTTTTACAGATTGTCAAGAGCTGGCATTCTATTGATTTTCATTATTCATTAAAAATGAAGTTCAAGGTCAATGTAGCTACAACTGATAAATAGATGGTTGTTTTTATGGTTTTGAAAATAAATAACTTCCATTGTAGTGTAGTGATTACGATTTTGAAAAGAAAAAATTTGAAAAGAAAAAATTTGAAAGGGACTTCCTGCCTGTGCTGGATTATTAAGCAATTCTATATAAGTGGGTTAAAAAGAAAGTCACAGCTGTAATTTAAATTATCAGTACAATACTGCTTTATCTTGCTCAACTTGCACCCTTTTTCTACAGAGGGATCAAAATAGCAAGTTCAGGTACAACCTCTGCTTATCTTAGGCAAGGTAAATAATGGAGGAAGTAATCAGTGTTAACTTGCAATTTATTAACATTCTTTCAGCTCTGTTAACAAGCCCTGAAAAGTTTAAGGCCCAGGTCCAGACCGGATTCACCTGACCTGTGACTACATGAGGAGCAGAAGGAGCCCGCGGAAAGCACGGACTGACGTGCTGGGCAGCAGCAAAGTGGAAGCATCCCTTGCAGTGGTCCCCATTGCAGAAGGTATTTCTTTCTTTAGGAGGCTGAGGAGGAGGGAGCAATGGCTTCTCCCTTCACCTACCCCTAGCGCACTGGGCAGTTTGCTAGCCGGGCATGTAAGCGGGTCGGGAATGCAGTTCCTGGACAAGTGTCAGAGGGCAGGGAGGCAGGTGCCTGCTGGCTGGAACCTGAAGGTCTTCTGACTCCCAGAAGCTGCACAGGGCAACGATCGCATCCAGCGTGGGCCGGTGCTGAGCACGCAGGCAAGCTCTAGGCGATAAGGGACAAAGCACCACGCAAGAGTTATTTAACAACCCTGGCTCTGCGGTCTGACACGAGAACTCGCAGAATATCTAAGGACGCCTGGAGAGCAGGGGATACATGACACTCCATGCATGTCTTTTCCCTTTTGGCAGCCTAAGTCGGCAGCACTGAAAGAAAAGCCCTTCCAAGGTGCTTTCTAGGAGGGAGACAGCACTAGATTTTGCTTGCTGATACAAAGTAATTCTGACTCCTTTCCATGAAACTCCCAAGGTTTTTCCAGCATAAAGATGACTGGGCACACAACAACTTGCACCACAATGCTTGGCAAAGATACTGGTTTTTGTTTAGTAGCATCCAAAGTTCTAATAAACCACACAGTTCTTTGCATTCAAACATACAGTGAAGTCACCCACAGCAGCATCCAGCAAATCAGCTTTGTCAACTAACTCAACCCTTCAGTGCACTTGCTATGAGTGGGATGGAAGTTCAAAAGCTTGCCGCCAACAAAGGCTGAAAAAAAAAATCCTCCTCTGTTCATATGTATCAGTTAAAAAAAAAAAAAAAGAAGGGAATGGCAGTAAATGACGCCAGTTGAATCACCAGTATCAATAAAACAGTCATGGAAAGTGAACCCTGAAACTAGAACCCAGTAACAGAATGCTGGAACCCTCGTATAGAGCAATGAATTACCCTCACCTAACTCTGATTTCTTCAAAAGACAAGGGTATGTTGTTCCTTTTGCTACCTGCTCCAAGGACTGGTTTGTTAACTTTCTAGAAGCTGAACCTGTTTCCAAAAAGAAATAGTTGTTATTTTTGTTTTACTTAGTGGCTGAGTGAAGGTTCAGCTGAAAAAACCTCACCCAAACATAAAATCAACACCATGGTGGAATCCCGTGCAAGCTTTTCTACATGAGTTTCCCATGAGGAGAAAACAAGTCCCTGCTTGTTGACCAAATTTCTGAAGTATAGGAAGAACAAGATGTTACAGAACATGTCCTTGTTACACAAACCAGCTATTCTTAGCTTAACTTAACTAATAATCATTATAGTCTCCTGAGCTACTCAAAGCATCTAACCTAGAGACCTCTCCCCTTCTATTGAGCCCAAAGAATGTCTTGGCTCATAGGTTATGGCAATATCTTCCACTGATCCTTATAACAGTTCTTTGGAATACCTTGTAGTATTGACCTCCTCCGGTTTCTTTACTCCTTGAGTTTTTGCAAGGATTTGCATACCCATGTTAAATGCAGGACAATATATTTACCTGTCTGAGCTGATAAGTACATTCATTTCCTGCTAGAAAAGGATTTTTTTTTTTTTTAAATATGAATACATGATGCTGGCAGGGTAGCCATCAAAGATAATGAAGTATTCATTACTCCTGGGCCCCTGATTTTAACCTGCAAGAAGAAACTAACGCTGACAGTCTGTATTTTATATTTTGTTTTCAAAGTTGTCAAGAGAGATTCAGAGCATACACGAGGTCCTACGGGTTGTTTGAAAAATAACTATGAAGACTTCAATGTACTTTTACTTCCCTTTATAGTCTCCAAACAAGCAGTACACAGAAAGGTTAAACTGACATAAGGAAGAAAGAAAATCAACAGAAATTCCTGTTACACGGTTGTTTGCACAATTCCCACCTCACATGTTTGTAAAGACCACAAACATCAGATGTGCTTGGACAGGGTTTGGGGGTCTTGGGGTTGGTTGGTTTGTTTTGGGAGTTTTTAGGAGGCATTAAGCCCTACCAGCTGCCAGCAGGGACTCCACAAAAAAACCCCAAAGCAGCAGTAACAACAAAAACTATGCACAGCCCTGTTCTTTGGATTTATATGTTTGGAAGGGGAGACTGTTTTCACTTCTAAATAGATCATTTGCTAAATTGCCAGAATGACACAAGACATTCAATAAAGCAGATCTGTGCCTTATCTGCAAAAATCAGGCACCAGAGCAATAAAGTGCAACAACTAGAGTTTCAATTGTCCAAGCAATTTCATTATTCCAATTCTGCAGTAGATCTTTGGTCTTGCAGTAAGTCTTCTCTCACTGGAGATGTCCAAGAACGACCAGTTTAGCAATACTAACACATCTGTGGAACAGCAGCATAGGGAAGCCATGAGAAAGGGAGATAATTTCTGCCCTCACCCCCCTGCCCCGGCTAATGCCTAAGACCCTGTTGAGTGTATTTCAGCAAAGAGCTACTCTGGTGCAATGGCAGTAGCCTGCACAGAGCCAGTATTCTTCCAGGAGCAAAAGCCTAAGTAACCACCACAGCTTTAAGGGAGGAGACTACATATAAGTGGGTAAACTTATTTAGAATACAGAGAAATACTTGCAGGTTTATGTGACAACTTTAGAGCACTGTGCTGGAAGTACAAAGCAAATGTTTATCAAAAAGGTTTGAGAGACAGGGAAGAGAAAAAGGCATGGCCAAACAGGGTAAGGGAGGTCATTGAGCAGGCATCCTTCAAAAAGCTGAAGTACAAATGAAGACAACAGGAAGCACTGCAAACTCTGCCAGGTTAAACGTAAAACACAAAACAAAACAAACACTAAGGCAGGCCAAAACAAATTTTTTGAGGAACAATTTGTAAAAGGCATAGGAGAGGTTATTGAACAAAGACAAAATGAACTCTGACCTGACATCAGGCTCAGATCATGTTCATCCAACAGACCGGTGACAGATTCTGAAGGATTTCAGTGATGTGATCGATGGATTACTAACTATGGCATGTAACATCTCTCTGGAAACTGGGAACTTGCGAAGTGGCAAGGAACACACCAGCTTTTAACATGGGTATTAAGAGAGGTATGGAAAACCATGGAGTGGATATCTGACATCTTATCAGACATATTCATTTCAAAAGCTTTTGATGTTAAGACTAAGATTGTCTAGAGATCTGAAGTCTGATAAAAGTCAGTGTAAGGCACAGGGCTCCTGTGGTCCCATTGCTTTTGTGCACTGCTCCTCAAGTGTGGGTGACTATGGACTGGAACAGACAGATTTTGTGTATCTTCCAAAGGTAACCCCCACCTGCAACAGTTTTACAGCAGTACAATCCTGAAGTGACAAAGGCTGAAATTACTGGGACTAGCTTACTGGTCTCTGAAATAAAGAATAATTTCTTCTTCTCTTTTGACTTACCCTGGCAGTGTTGCAGGCATTGATTTTAATGTTTGACTTTGGTAGCTTCAAGGTGACCACATACCAGAGCCAGAGTTACTTTTGAATACGTTTGTTTGTGTGTGGTTTTTGGTTTTGTTTTTTTTTTTAAGTAAGCTCCTTCAGTACTGACACATGCATTCTGTCTCTTAACATTATTTACAACTAGTTCTTCATGTTTTGTTACGTGTAGAGCAATTAAATACACTTAAAAACCCAATATATTTTATATTCAATTTCTTTTGACAGGAGTCTGTTTCCCACATGGTGTAGGAAAGCATCAGGCCTGGTTCTGCACTTTCTCCCAGCCATGACTACTGTTTTCACCTAGCAGAAACATTCAAAATTGGCTCCTACTGTTGCTAGTGAAAGCACCCATCTGAATGTTTGCTAGCACAGCACTAGACAACTGCTCCCAGGGACAAGAAATGGCTGGAAACAAGTCCCCTCAATTGTTACACTGCAAACATCAGAGCCATTAGATGTAACCCCAAGCTGGTGGAGGCCTGTTTTGTAAATCAGACTCTTGTGCAATGGAGATTGATTACCAAGGCTTTCTCTGGTGCCAGATTTAAAATTCATACCCAACTTGGTCTGTGAAGGCAGGTCTATTTATCATTTTCTCCTCCTTATTAGTAGATCTTAGATATCAGTATGTGATCACTCTCATTTATTCTGTCTAGTTATACTTGAGTTCTCTTGATTTTATATGGATGAACTGCGATTAGTTAGAAGAGAGGGAAAAGTATAAACTTGTTCAACAGAAGATCAGTGTTGCTACATCCAGGATGTTGAGTCCCTTTACAGTCATCTCTGTGACTATGTGAAAACTTTTTTAATAGCTGTTATAATTACACTGAATTATAATGCACTGCAAAGTTGTGCGTGACTGTATGTATTTCATCTGCTATTTTGAACAAATAGAAAGAAAAGTACAAGGGAACTCCCAACATCTGGGGGGAGAGGGGGAGAGACTAATTAAAGTACTCATACAAACCCTTCGTCATGTGAGTAATCCTTTCCCCTGCAAATCATTTTATTGACGTCAGGTGACGCTCCTTGTGTGAGGCAGGATTATTTATGTGGCCAAGGGCTTGCAGGATTAGGTCCAAACGTTATTCCAGAGAGAATCCTCATATGCCTCCAAGATGGTCTTAATTATTTGCCTTTGGTAAGTACTCATTCAACTGAAATTTCTCCTGACAAATTCAATTCCTTCTCTAGGCTTTCTATTACATATCTTTTGGTATTTAGTTATTTTCTTGCAGTCCCAGCAATTGGAAGAGCAACCTAAGGTTTAATTCAGCAACATATGGTAACGCTGTTGCAAGAATACCTTACACTAAACTCCTGATATAAGCCTGGTTTCAGTTCATCATTATGAAGGATCAGAGTTCATAGACAGTCTCTCAACTGATTTTAGCAATGCCATTGTATTGCTATTTCCCTTGAACTGCTTGATACAAAATTTCAGTGTCAAGTTATCATAAATGCAGAAATCCGGCTTGCACAAAGCTTTAAAGCTTTTCATATATAATGACAAAAAAAGAAAGTCTTCTTTTCTCATATGTTTTCAATCATATTATGCCCCTGTAGTAAAAGAAGATGGTCTATATCCTAACAGCACTCAATACATTTCGGTAATATATCACCATAATAAAGTCACATATCATATTCATCCCTTTTCTATTGATTTTTTTGCCTTGCTCCAATCTTACACTATTTTATTGCTACCACAATCTTAGCTCAATAGTGTATATAATTTTTATTATGCATAATGGAAAAGAGACAACAGTTTTTTTAGTTTAGAAACTATCTTCTTTGACACTTGCTGAAATAGTGTTGGCCCTTAAAATTCAGCGTATTCAATTATTTATCTAGCAGAATACTATAACAGAGCGAATGATTTTTAATTGTTTACACTGTGGCACCTTGAACCCTCTCTCTTAAGCAATAAAAGGAACCTGGACATGTCCCTGTGTTCCCATCTGGACCTGGACATGGGACCTGTGGATGAGCGCAAGTGCACAAGTTTTCCCAGAAATAGGGCAGGTTTTAGTCCTGTCTCCTGCTGTAGGCCCAGCACTCAACTCCGCTCCCCACTGCCAGGTTTAAGATGACAGAGGGAAAGTGAGAGCTCTTGCTATAGTGAAAGAACAGAATTGTTCCCAGAGCCAGTTTTAAAGCATGGAAACAAAAACTTCTGCTCTGATGGATCTTGCAGAACACACCTGACATGGCCTTAAAACAGAGAAGGTAGAAGAAGATGGCCTCCTAAGGGCCATTTTGTTTTAATTTTGACAGAAAAGTGTACACTGGCATCTCTTACCAATTAAGTCATCATCTGGTGTCCTTTATCCCCCATGGCCACACAAAAATCTGTTAATCAGGTTCAGAATAGACACAGCTCTCATTGCTTCCCAGAATATTACTGACTGTAGTGCTATAACTGATAAAATTTAGGCTTGCAAGACAGAAACTCAGATCAAATTGTCAAATAGATTTGAACCCCAGATATTCAGTTAGAAGTAACCTTGGTTATTATGCCATACCTAACCCTGTTTCTAGATTTAACAAGTATGCACACACTGAGCTTCAGGAAATTTTTCTTGCTGTAGGAGTATTACACTGAAGAGGACTCAGATCCCAGATTTTTCTGGTGCCCATTTTGAAGGGATAGAGTTTGTTCTGCAGTTTTAGCTAATGACCCATCAATCATTTTCATGAGTGAAAAAGCATGAGTTGCTCTGCAATCCTAACCAAGGTCAAAAAGAGATGAGTAACAAGGCATTTAATGTCTTGGGGGGGGGGGAGGAATTTGTAACTAGAAGGAACTCAGCTGGCACAAATCCTTATCACTACTAAAATGAGCTTCCAAATTATAAGTTTCCACCTTTGCAACAGTGGATCCTAGCCACAGCACAAGCAGGAGGAAAACCATGCTCAGTTACAAACCCATGTCCATATCAGCTGGATTCCATGTGCAGTTTCAGGTTTACTTGTTGTCCTTACGCCAGATGCATATATGGTAATTTTTTGACCTGCCGGAGTGACTTCTGGTATACCGTCGGTATGTAAGAGTAACAACACCAATGTTAGCTAATGTCATAGTAGTAAAACGTAGCAACACGTGATCCTTGCACCTGCAACCAAACACACCAACTCCTCTCTTAAAAACATAAATGTGCAGAATGCAGTATTCAGCACAGAATCTTCTGTGCCAAGTAACATATTTCATATGATCACAAGGCTCCTTAAAACTAACCCTAACCAGATACAGGGTTTTTGCTTTGTAACAGCTCAAGAAAATACAAAGGGTATCTAACTGTAAAACTGGGATTCATAGCTAGATGCAGAAGCTAGTTACCATTGTGTTCAGTGAGCTCAGATCCTGACACAGAGTAGCTTCTAGATCAGAGTTTGATGGAACCACAACCTCCTCATTTAAGACCGGTGAACAGTGAAACATTGTTTTTAGTAATAAAACTAAGATGTAGGTATACATGTGTCAGAGCGAGGGAGATGTACCTGAAAACGCAGGGCTTTTTAATGGGTTTGGGGGGGGAAAGGAATTTCGTCTTGCACAGAATGCATCATCATGGGCAGAAGATGGGCAATAGAACCAGAACTGCAACACGAGCACCTCTGGTGTGGCTCAGTCACTGTGAAATACGATGTATTTCACCTGAGAACAGTAAAGCACTAGTACTGCCATCTTCCCCTCATGCTTTTCATCACAGAAACAGGTTGAAAGTGAGAGCTGGAATCCTTCTAGCTAAGCATCCCAGATGTGCCTCCTTGCCAAGAAATGCTATTTTCTCTTGGATTCCTGTTACTCCCATCTTCTCCAAAGGTGGATTTTAGTGGTAAGACCATAAATCATGGCTTGTATTTACACAAGCCACTGTGAACCCTAAAATGAATGTAGTCTTTTAGGCAGTTTGATCAGTGCCACAGAAGAAGCCTGCAAGAGTCAAGAACAGGTATTCAGGAGTTTCACGTCTAATCCACGTGGAATTTGATTTCAATTTTTATGTTGCTTTTTGGTTTTGCCTTTTTTAAAGTGTTAAAAGCTGTAATTCTGCTCCAAACGGCAATACTCTACATGTAAATGAGAGGGGGAAAAACCCCACAAAAGATAAATGTAGAAAAAAACCTCTCAGTGCAAATGGCAAAGTATCCTCTTTTTCACCAAAGTCCAGGTTAATAGGCAATACTGAGTTTAAAACAGTATCACAGGTGATATCTTTGGGACTCAAGGAGCAGTGTAGTAAGTCCACCGTAGGTTTAGGGATACTCACCTACATAAAGTAACACTGCTTGAGCCGCTGCTTGAAGTGAGCTACTGCATTTTTGCATGAGTCATTTGTTTACTGTCAGCTTCAGCAGATGAATAAATGACCCTGTGTATCCAAGTCTCTAATGTTGATTTGTTTTGTTTTCTCTCTAAAATGTTAAATTGAAATATCTATTCCATTGGCCAGGTAACCTTGCAAATTATTAACACTGTAATCCATAATAAAATAAATCATCAACAGCAAAACAGAAAGGTCTTACAAGGACAAAACCTGATCATGTAATAAAAATCCAAGTATTAAACACTACATTATTTCTTTCTAATTTGAGTCACTTGTATTTCTAGTTAGGAAAATGGGATCCCAAATGAAAAGCTTTCCCAGTAGCCCACTCTCTAGTCTGCATCTTTACAAGCTTGAGTTTCTCTGAGCGCTGCCAACAGCCTTACTGCAGGAAGAGGGAAGACACAATCTGTGATGTTTATACCATTTCAGCTCAATGGAATTGACAGAAAATTGATCACAATGTTCTTGCCCTTCCTCCCTCAATAATATTGTTTAAATTCAATGAACATCAGTTCAAAGAAACTGTTTCTAGACTATTTTTCTGGACTTGTGCTTCAGCTGAACAATTTCTTCCCAAAGACAGCATGGCTTAGCAGCCGGGTAACCCCATGAGAGGTTTCTATGTGCTATTCTAAAAGAAAGCGTCAGACTGAAAATATTTTCCTTCTGGGACCAACACATTTGTTTGTATCAATATAACAAAGAAAACATTTGCTGTGAGAAAAAGCCTTCACTGTATTACCAACACAATAAATTAGGGCCGGTTAATTGAAATTCTAGTTTCATTGAGGCCACTAAAATAAATCTGCAAACATTTAATCTGTTTGAATTCTATTTGTTTTTTCTCTGAGGACATTATTGCGGTAAGACCAAAAACTCCCACACATACCTCTGTTTCTTTCTATTTACCTTTTAAAAATAGAAAACGGTCTGATCGGGCATGCCCTGTGTAGGGGTTCTGGTGTTGGCCTTCCTCACTTCACTAAGCTTTCTAGGAGCAGACAAAAATCCTAAAAAGTTAAGATATGGCTCCCAACAGGATTTAAGTCAGCAGTAGTTTTGATACTGAATTCAGATCTAAATCCAAGTCTCTTTCTCCCTTATAACACAAGTGCAGGCTTTTTAATGAGACTTTCAAATGCGTCTGCTCAGCGTAGATGCACAAATGCCACAAAGCAGTACCATTTCAGGAACTCTGCTTCCAGGCTTAGACTGAATTTTCAGGCTCAAGGAGCACAAGTCAGAGTGGGCCCCGTAACACTTCACTCAAGTGTGCTTGTGAGAAATACACTTCCAGTGTGGCCACTTCCACCCCCATAGTCAGTCTGCAAGAGACCCCAGCTGAGGATTACCAGCGACTTGACACAAACTGAGCTCCCGTTAGTTGTCTGTGCCTGACCCTCACTCCAGTTACCAACCCACTGTTCACTCTCAGCACCCATGTAGGCTCAGAGCCAGCAAATATGGAATAGTAGGTACAGAGAATGAGTAAGAATTTTGGCAACTCGACACAAGCCTTTCAGGGCATCCTACCTTACAAACCCAGAAGAAATTGACACAAAGGCTGGTTTTATTTGTAGAGCCGTTTGCTATCAGGAAGCACCCACTGCCATGTTTCCTAACTCTTAGGCCAAACTTTGTCTAATGGGAGACAGTGAAGAGTATCTTTCAAAAGGTGCTGTTAATGTCGATTTACTACCTGATGTATTTGCCTAACAGCTAAAAAAAGCAGCATGCAAGAGTCTCTGTCTGGAAATTAAGGGATTTCCTCTGTAATCCTGTTTACTTTAGATTTATACTTATGTAGTAAAATGAATATCTTTATATAACTAATTAAATTTATATTTTTGCAATGGTTCACTTCCCCTCATGAAAAATGTTTTCCGAGTTATTTTTCTTTAACACAACAAATATTGATATATTTCCTAAGACTGAAAGCCCCATGCATTTTGTCTTTCTTCCTTATCATCTGACTCATGCACATGGCCTATATAATATAACATGCCCTTTGCAAAAGTAAATTTTTAATCAACGGCAGTCTTAGTGACCTCCTTTGGAGCATTCAAAGTACAATCCAGGCTTGGTTTACATATTGATAGGTCACTCCAGAACAAGATCAGTGAGCCATGGAAGTGTTTCCATATGAAACTGAGCCAACATCATGTGCTGCCAACAGTTGATCATATTGCAAAACATCCCGAGCATGCATGGTAACCACCTTTTCTAGCTGAGCCTGGTCCAGACCCCCTCTGGACAGTCAGCACTCTGTTGCAGGTAGATCTAGCTGACTCTCATGATTTTCTCTGGATCCAGGCTGAATCCAGTTGCTGTTTCTCCTCGGGGGTCTTTCAGGCATGCCTGAACACAGATCTCTTGGCCAAGAGCTTTCTATAGACATCTATTGATGTCTATAGTCAACTTCAGTTCCCAAAAAACAGGGACTCAAATACCTACACTATAGAATATAGACAAACAAAAATGCTACTTAGCTCTTCAGGCATCTGGCAGCAGATGGTATCTTTAATAGCAGTGGGAACTACTGCGTGTATCACAGTAGATAATCAACCGATGTACACGCGATACATGTGAAACTGTCGGTGGAGAGTCATCCTTGCTTCCTACTATCCTGAGGAAAAGCAGTTAGGCTGAAGCACGGAATGGAAGGAAGCAAGGCAGAGGACATGACAAGCAGCAGTGACACACAGCACCATCTCCCAGGCCAGGAGCAGCCAGAGGTTTCCACAACATTTGGAATTTGCTTCTTTTTCCGCAGCCTGGGAGCCAGAAGTGAGCGTCCCAAAGGACACCACACGTACCTCACAGGGGTTGTCTGGTTTGTCCTTAGGTGGTTGTACTCCAGGGAGAAATGGACAGGAAGCCGGACATACAAAAAACATATACTGAACCCCATAAAAACACCTACACAGTAGAGCAAGAAGTGCTATTGAAGCAAGTGACACAAGCATAAATAGATCTCCTCAAAGGCAAGGGAAGATACGAGCACAGACTTGTCAGAGGAAATCAGAAGTTCGCTCCTCCTGCAGCTATAATAGATTATCCCATAGCTGTTCCTGGACAGTTTTTTCTGCTTACTGGAAGAATTTCCCCAAATGACTAGCAGGTTTATTTTCTTTTATAGCAGCTTATACATGCTACTCTCTACAGCTAGGAAGAGAGACGGACAGAAATGTTGCATTTCCATGTCCTTAGCCTGCTTGCTGTTAGCTACTTGTGAAGTGTCCTTAACATCTGATGAATGGCAAAAACCCAGAGTCCTAAATAAAACTGGATGCTTCAATGCTGATGGAACAGCGTTACCTACCACCACTTGCTTTGTATACAGTAGAGAAATCGTAGAAATCGTTTCGTGAAGTTACTATGGGAATAGTTTTATTTCTGTTACCCTCCTCAAGGCTGCACAGAGTGTTCCCGCAGCTTCACACTTAACCTACTCCGTGTGCTAACACTGTGTTGATGTTTTTAATCACCTGAAATATATTTGTTTTAATGACCCATATCCTGGTGTCAACCTGGCCACAAAATAAGCAAGTTCATAAAAACCTGCTGGGAACTAGAAGGGACAAGTTCAAAGAGAGGAACTTCTGTGTTGCCTGGTTTAAGGCCATGCTGGCAGGCATCCAGGGAGCAATGGTTGCATCTTGTTTACACAAAGCTGAGCAGACAACCCCCTCGTGCCATAGGCATTTGAAAGCCTGCTATCAAGTGGGCTACCTGCCTGGGTAACTGAGCAAGGCAGACAGAAACGTGTTGTCTGGAAAGGTCATTTTTGTCACAGTCAGGAGGACAGCTAAAAACTGTCCCTCCTCCTTGTGTTTTCAGTTTGAATCAAGACTGCACACACTCTTGAAAGTGCCAGATCCACTCCCAGAACTTGTAAACACTCATATTTCCTTTTTATTTACATGTATTTACAGCAGAACAGAAAACAGCACAAGTTTTGGTCACTTTGCCCCAAAAGTGTGTACAACCACTGTGCAGTTAAAACATTAGTGCAGTCTTTGACTCACCTCGCTCCCATCCAGGACAGAGCTCTGTGCAGCACTTTCCGCAAAGAGCTGGGCTCAACTATTCCTTTATTTTACCCTGATCACTAGATGGGCCCTCTCCAATAAAGTACAATATGTCTTGTGTCCTTGCAGAGATATGGGCTGTTTACCTAAGCTTGATAAAACAGCATTTGATCTGCAGCACGTTGAGCAAATACACCACTGTCTCTAAAAAAGGGTAAAAGGAAATCTGAGGTAAGATATCAGTCAGCCAACCTTTAACCCCATAAAAACTCAAGCACAAACAAATACGAAACAAGAAGACAGGTTGATTTAAAAAAGGCAACAGGTTATGTCAAAGAAGTGTACTTTCTTTCTGGGATGGAGCAGGTGTTCCAGTGGCAGAAGGGGAAGCCACAGAGGTTTCTTCCTCTCACTTGGTAAGGCCCATTCCCACCGGATATTCCCATAAGGAACTATGGCCCGGATTGTAGTTACCAAATCACAGATGTACAACTTGCTGAAAAAAGGTCCTCTCCAAATGTAGCCACCAGTGGAAGATGTATTATCAAACCCAAAGGTTATTGCAAGTGGTATCATATAGTTTAGGGTGAGTCTAGAAGTTGTATCTTAATGCAATGGCCGGGATGAGAACAGAGAAAGTTTGCTTGCAAAATTTGCAAAGCAATTGCAGGTGCTTTGGAGGACAGGATAAGAACTCAAAGCTGTCTTGATAAATTGAAAAGTAAGTCAAAAAGTAAAGAAACAGGACCCTAAATAGACTATCTTCTCTACCCTCTGCCCCACAGGATCAGTTCTGTCAATACAATTGCTTTCATTTTTTGTCAAACTCACTCTTAACATCCTCTCGCAGTAAAATGATTCCATGTGCTCCCTGTGTGTTTGGGGTGCTTTTCCCCAAGGGTTAATCACATTTACTGCTAGAAGAGCTTTTCCAAAAAAAAAAGCCCCAAATCTCCCTTAATGTAATTAGAGTCTTTTTTCTGTCTTGTCCACTGTGGATGTAGAGGACATACTGTTTTCTTTCTGCAGCAGACTCTAAGGTCTTACAGATTTATGTCCCACTCTCCTTCCTTCAGTTGTTTTTAAACTGAAAGAATTGGGATTGGTTTAATTTTTCCCTAAGAACTGTTATTAGATCTCTGACTGCTCTCACTGCATCCCTCCCAGTGCCTTCCAATCAGCTCACATCTCTCCTGAAATGTAGCATCCAAAGCTGGAACCAGCTCTCCAGTCAAGGTCTTAGTAATGCCAAGTAGGGCAGATACATTACTAAACTTTTCCAAATCATGCTCCTCCTTATTTCACCCTCTCATGTAATATTTACCTTCTCAACCACAGCAGAGCACTGTTGATTAGCACTCACTTTGTGATTCCCTCTACCAGCCTCAATTCCTTTGCTGCAGAACAGCTTCCTCTGTGCATGTGGTCAAACTAAATGATCTCTTGTCATCAAACTAAAAGTTTCAGGCTCTAAAGTCAGCTGTACACATGGCCATTTTTTCCAGGGAAAGGCCAAATGTTAGAAGTAGTTATAACCCTAGGCAGTGTTAGAGTTGTGATATTTTACAGGATTGGGAAACACTGCTGCTTTTTCAGTACCAGCAGGCCGAAAGTTTGCTGGTTCACACAAGTGGATTCATCATTGTGACAGGGAGTTGATTTGCTAAAATAAGACAAAAACACCAAGATGCACACTCCTAGCACCTTCCTTGTGTGTGATATTTCCTTCAAACACCTGCATAAACCTGACTAATCCTGATCTTTTTTGAATCAAAGTGACACCCTGCTTACCAAGGAACTTGATTCAATCAGTACGTGTCATCTCACTGCAGTCAACAACCTCTCCCCTCCCGTCTTTCAGGAAGACCTTTGTACATCTAGTGGCTCCTTTGATCCTCAAGCGCTCAGCTTTGGCAAAACAGCTACATCACCTGGGTCAAGTAAGGTAATCTAAATCTTTAGATCTATTACCTTGCTGTTGTTTCAAAGAGCATTGTCTGGGAGGCTCCTTATTAGGCATTACACTGCACTGGCTGGAAATTTCCTCCCTTTGCCCAGGCCTGAGGCATGCAAGGGAATGCACAAGATTATTTTTTCCCCTTTGAAAATTTTATCTTCCTTTCCCATATTTCCATTCCTTTCCACCCACTCCCCCCTCCCTCCCCCCAGTCTATTCTTCTCTTTCACTCTCCTCTTCTTTCTCTTTCCTTCCTCTCTCTCCCTTCCTTCCTATACACACACCCCCTGCTCATATCCACCATATATCTTACCAGCTTCAGCTAATAATAGTAAGCCCAGTATGCTAAAGACTCAGTTCTTCAGACTTAATGTCCCATGAGCCACAGCAAGCAAGCATCCCATTTCTGATTTCCAGTGATGTCAAAAAGTCAATGCTTTAAAAGCCCACAGGCGTTCTTGGCAAACACTCTAATCCCATTACAGCAGGGATTTCTATTCAATTAGCGGTAAACAAGTACACAGCATAGCACAACACCCCCACCCTACAGGGTGCACAACACCCCCAAGTTATGCTGTCATCTACCACTATTCCTGCTTAAAATCTGTATACATTACGAAAGACACTCTGCAAATGCATCCATGCAAGACTCCAGTCCCATACTTATCCATAGAAGGGTGACATATATAAACATAAGCATTTCCACATTGCCCTGCTGTTATGCTCCAACCTTTTACAAGTAAAAGAGCAATTCAGCTGCTGTCAGCTGGAGGTGACTAATAATTTGTCAGTGAGAGCACTGCAGGCAGTGCTAACCGTGCAGAAGGGGGAAGGCTGGAATAAGGTCAACCTTCTAGTAATCCACTCTTGAGCTCCACCGGACTGACATCACTAAGTCACGCTAAGTCAGCAACGACTTAGGAGATGGAAAATCATGCTAAAGCATCCATACAGATTTGAACTCTCTCCAACTGCCAAAGTGGAGAAAAAACGCACAACGTAAACCCCAGAGCTTCTGAAGGTTCTTCAGCTGGAAGCTTTCCAACAGAAAAGCAGGCTTCCAGTCATTTCCAAATACACTAACTTTTGCCTCAATTTTTCTTTTTTTTAGCAAAAACTGAGAGACATTCAGATTTCTATTCAAATATTTTCTTGCCCTCAAATAGAATGAAAGCGTCAGTTTGCTACTTCTTCACACCCCTTTCTTCCCCCCCAAAAACCATTTTCCAACTGTCATTTCAAACCTGTAAAAGTAATGATGTCAAAAGGAAAACAGGCACAGGATCTAAACATCATCTTGCAAACCTTGTCAAAAAAAAAAAATGAGGAAGGGAAGGGAAGGCGAGGAAGAATGCAAGAAAAATAATTTTAAATACTGAATTTATGGGCATAAGCACATCCAATTCACTTTCAAACAGTTGTCTTATCATAAAAATTCACACTGAGAGTAAAAGTTTCCACCAGGAATTCTTCACTCATAGTTCTGCAGAGGAAAATTGATTTTTTCAGGGAATTTTAGCCACAAACTTCGAAGCCCAAGAAGAAAGTATATATAATAAAACCTGTTATTTCCTTTCATCTTACTCCATCAGACACAAGAAAAGTTCAAACAATTTTCTTGCAAGCTCCCAAATCATGCATCATGCTACTGTTATTGCTTTACTATGCAATCTTAAATCAATAGAAAACAACCAGAAGCACTATCAGCTTTCTTTACATTTCTTTCTCTTATAAGAAGCCATGCAATAAATATGGCCTACAGCAAGTGGCCCAATTCTACTGTTTCACTGAAAGAAAGTTAGGGGCACTGGCTCATGTAGCATCTGCTGAAGAAAACTAAGGGAGGGTTGGGAGCGCCATCTGAAAGCACAAATCTAGAGGAAGCTTTACAACTAACCTCTCTCCAAATCTTCCACTTATAATTAAGTATTTAGGCTTTGGATCCAGTTTTCACCCATGAGGATATTTTTTTTTTGGAACAGACCTTTTTTTTAAAAGCAAAATAAGAATAGAAGCTGATGTTATTCTAGGAAAAATCAGTTATTAAATAAAAGAATAGAAGCTGATGTTATTCTAGGAAAAATCAGTTTTTAAATAAAAGAAAGTCTAGGAAAGGTTAAAAATAATCAAACAAGCTAAAATTACCATGGGATTACCCTAAAGTACAGATCAGCAGCACCTTGCCAGTGGTATTTTAAGGGGTGAAATGCTTACAGAAGATCTACTGCATCAATAGAAATATTTATATCAGCTTTGGTATGTCTACTAACTTCCCATTAACCCATCAGGTGAGGTATTGTTAGCAACAATGCAATTTTTTTCCAAATACATCTTTTGAGTATGAGAGCCAGTCTGCTGACCAGCACTTGAAATGTATGTATGTATGTGTATATAAACACTAAATAAGTACTCTTAACAGGACCCTTATTACTGAGGTAAGGATTAAGCTACGACAGAAAGATCTTCTTCCCCGGCTTTTTGGTGTTTTTTATTTCAGTTAGATCCTATATCACTGTGAACCTGTCAGAAGATACATATTTTTGGTAGACATTTTAATTGTTTAAGAATATACTCAAACAACAAAACCGATACTCTGCTAAGTGCATCTAAATTCCCATGAGGACACAGTCCTCGTTCATAATAAATACAAGACGCTTCCCTCTGTACTAGAAGTAAACTACTTAAGACATGACTTAGAGTATCCACATGGTAACTTTCTTGACTAACTTCAGAGCAACTTTCCCACACATCTGAAGATATCTGGAAATTTTCAGAAGTATTCAGCTCTTCAGAAATCTTCATGTGGGTAGTTTCAGTGGGGTTTAAAAAGATAACTGGTATCTCTTTCATTAGAGATAGCTTTTTTTTTTTTTCCTAGAGGATCTTTTCAATTTTGCTAGAGCAATTTTCCCCTTGAATATGATGAACCCATTTTCTAAGCATGGCCATTACTACTCTCCTTATCTGTGTTGCCTTGGAAACACAGGCAAAGATTAATTTTCTTAACCAGGCTATTGATTTCCTCTCCCTTACATACTTATACTACATTACAGCTGCAAGAGTTATGCTCCAGTGAAACTGAAAGCTCGCTTTAATGTCATCAAAACACTTGGTATCAGTAGGTGCTACTGATAAGATTTTTCCATTTCTTTGCTTTATCCATGGTGGAAATTCTAGCACAGAAAAAAAGACCAATATGCATACCCAAATCTTCATAAACTTTTGGGAAAGAATGTAGTTGCCAATATTCTGCTGCTTGATCCCGCCAGCAATTTTTTTCATTTGCTCTTTTACTCACTTTGCACTGCCCCTTCCTTCCTGTTAATAACCTTATGAACACGGATAATTGGAAAACTCAACATTTAATCTTAAACTCCACAGATTTTCACACTGGGTTGACTCTGAATTGGACACTGATTCCAGCCCAGCACACGAAAGCAATATGTGGATGACACTCACTGTATTTCTGTTTGCAGCAGAAAGAGTGAAAGACCTGGAAAATGCCCATATTTCCAGTTTATTAAATAGTTGTAAACAAAAGCTTTTTCTACATTGCCAGTTTACTAAGCATGAGTGAGCAACAGCTTAAGACTCCTTCCAAAATGCTGCATTTCAGAAACCATGATATCTATTGTCTGACAGAATTCTGTCAATTTACCTAAAAAGCATTTGCAGGTTGTCTGTTCAGAGCAGAAGACTACAGAGAAAAAACTCTGTGAATAATATGAACTTCTACATCAGGTCCCCATAAAACAGTACAAACAAGATCAGAATTTGTTCCTCATCAGCCCTAGCATGCCCAATGCCATTTAAATCAGTGGAGTTAACCCAAAATTTGCACTGAAGCTGAATTTGTCCCAAAGATCACATCTTTAGTTTTACAGGTAGCATTAGAACTTTTAACAATGAATCACTAAATCCATTTATTATATGTTCACTTAAAAGCTGAGGACTAGAAAGGTAGAAAAGGCACTAGGAAAATCACTGAGATTTACAGAATGCCCAGGGTGGACAGAAACAGGGTACAAATGCTTTGCTATTGATTTAGGGAGAGCAACGTCTAGATGAACATTTACATCGAGATGTGTATGTAGCCCATGTCAGAGGAGAGACTCTTGGAAGAGGTAAGAGAAGCAAGGTAAACAACTACAAACACCACTGCAAATCCAGGCCTGGAATCTTGTAACATGCCAGCTTTAAGCACATCAGTGGAGCTCAGGAAGTTCAAAGTCAGTTAGCTACTTTAACCATTCAACATTAAACAGTAAGAGACATTATTCCACACAAAAGTTTACCTATGTTGACCATTTCCAATGTAACAACTGATAATTCAGTGGGGAAATAACAGTGATGTAGATACCTATTTGTTAGCTTCCTGCACTTTGATACCTTAAGAGCATTTAAGCAGACATTCTGAGTGAAGCAAGGCAACTGGCAAGTTGCCTAACCTGTCACTAAGAAATAGTGTGGTCTAGACTTATAAATAAATAAAAAATTGAAAATTGAGGTTATTGAATAAAATCAAATGATTCTGTGATTTTTAAAACATGTGATACCCATTTACATGTGACTGGTGTTTAACTGTAATGGCTCACAGGGTAGAAGTGCTGTATTTCAGGCAAATACGACGTTAATCATCCAAACAAGGTTTTTATGAACGGTATTAGGCATTTTGTGAAACAACCTTACTGCAGGATGACGTTCATACACTGAACGCAGCACATCAGTGCACATGCCCCGCTCTTCGTACCATCTCCCGATATAGTTACTGACACGACGTTATCTCCGAGCCCTACAATGCCTCAGGAAATACAGACACAAAAATAGCCATGCACTTCACTGATTCAGAGACAGCAGTGGCAAACCAGCATTGACAGCCGGAGATGAATGTAACCTACATCTGGCAAGGGACATATTGGAAAAATAAGAGAAGCGGAGCAACAAAAAGCCAATCTCAATTAGCTTTTACTTACCCTGTTGCATAAACAGACCAGAGAGCAACCTTAGTGTAGAGCTCTAGGTGCATTTTTTCCTTTGTTTTCCAAAATGGCCAAGGGAGCAGAGGTAGCCAGGATATTACATCCTAGCTACATATGCAGCAGAGCACAGAGTCAACCTCAACACACTTAGAACAAGCCTAGGGACTAGCTGAATAATAGCCTGGGTATAGGGCTGAGCAACATCTGGGGAAAAATAATAAATACACACTCAAAAATTAATCTCAGGAGAAGAGCTTTAATCAGCTTCCACAATATTTTCAAATGCAAATTCTATTTTTACCATGTTTTCCCTTATTACACTTAGGAAAACTAGAGTCCATCACCAACTCTGCTGTCAGTAAAATGGCATTGCTAAGCAGTTCTGTATGGTATAAGTATTTCCTTCGAGAGGAGACTAGCAAAAAAACATTAAAGAAGCGTACAAATCGGTATTTGGGTAAGAAGAGGTTCCAAGAGGAGGCTAACATTCCTAATTAAAAATGGCACAACAGGAGATACAAACACAGATTAAGATGCTAGACTCGTCATTATCTGAGGAACAAGTTTTATAACCAGTGCGGAGAGACTATCAATTGTCTACTGAGGGAATGCTCACTGATCAAAAGTCATGCCAAATCATATAGCCAGGTATTAGTGAAAAGCCAAGAGCAGAAGCGGTGATGGTATTTACTGTTCCAGTTAGTGAATGTAACAGATATTTAAAAAACCCAACTTAACATGCAGGCCAGCAAGTGGAGTTTGGAAGAGTCGCAGCTCTTCCCCCAGTCATTACAGACTAAGGGGAGCACCTCCTGACTCTCAGTAGCATGTTGCAGAGAGTAGGTGTGGGGTTTGAAAAAGGGCACTGGAGGAGTTACATGCAACAGCACTGGGCATTATCCCATGCTGGTAAGGAAATCAGCA
>NW_010260890.1:51862-55898 GCF_000690775.1 Eurypyga helias
ATACAGTTTATTTGATCAGCCATGCAGGCAAACTAGTTTACACCGAATGCAAACATGGAAGAGAAGCTCGCCGGGAGCTGCAGCGGGGAGTGAGGAGCACAAAGGCTGGGGTTTGCTCTTGTAGAGAGCAGCAAAGTTTTTAATCTAAGCAGAACTTTTAACTGCAATGAACTTGCTGCACCTGATACACAAATTACTCCTGGTTTCTGTGGACTTGGATATATGCTGTCTTCATTTGTTAGAGACAGAAAAGGTCTCGGACAAGAGGAGTGCTGTTCTGCTCTTTGTGTGGAGAGAGCTGTGCTTGTCACCTTGTCCAGGCGTTCTCTGGGGAAGATGAATATTGGCAGTTTTTTAAAGCATTCTTTTAATGACTTTCCCCTCATACTCCCTAGTGGTTTTGCCCTCCTGCTGAGAGGTGCATTTCTGCTGATGTCCATTCCGACTCATCCATCCATGGGTCTTACAGCACTGGCCACGTTCCACCTCAAGCACACAGCTCAAGGTGTGCCGTGTCAAGTGCCCTACAGCACTCCGCCATGGAGAAGCAGCATGGGACGAAGCACTTCTAATGCACATGTTAAAGGGCAGCTCTTTTTCCAGCCTTGCGATGAATACTACTGCAAACATTCAGAGACGGATTTTAGCCATGTGACTATGGAAAATAAACGTGGCGCATTTAACCATTTAACCACACTGCAATAATCTTAAGAAGAAGGGGAAAAGAACCCCAAAAGCTATAAAAAATTTCTCTCTGCTTCAAGGCTGTTGGCTAAAAAAACCCACAGTATCTTACTGCTGAGAAATGGAGTCGCCTTCAAGCTGTAATTAATCTTTTTATTCCAACTGTTTTTTGTAAAAGTGGAAGAACTGTTTACCCCTCCCCCTAGTCTGAGGTGTGTTAAACATGCCAACTTGCCTTTGTTTGTAGCTACTGCGGCTGCAGACACCATCAGAACTTCACCTCAAGCTAAAGCTGGCAAATTCTATTTCCTGAATTATCTTACCGAGATACTTTAAGCATAAAGTACCGCTCTCTTGGCAATATCAGCATTTTCAAGAAATTACAGTCATGCTATTGACTGCTGGAGAACTGTAAATGACTCACACAAAGCACGAGACCAGAATCAGGATTTTAAATCAATGTCATGCCCAGCTATCAGGATATCCCATGTATATAACCGGCAGGCAGTGTTTCGGCTCTTCGAAGTGCTTGACATACACCTAAGATAACACAGGCAGCAATTCTGTAAGCAGGAAGGAGCATTACTCATCATATATTTCAAATGTGGAAAACAAATGCAGCAGTAAGGACTAAAGTTTACCAGTACTGAGGCATGACAGATAAGCCTCAAGGTTCAGTCCCATCCTCTGCAAACCATTTTAACTATGAGCTCAACTGACAATTTCATACAAGTTTAGGCCAGTAGTAGGATGAACACTCACCAGTTTGCTAGGTTTTGGTCCTATTGTCAGGTCTCTAAACCATTTAATTACGGCCACTCAATCTCTGGTGCTGATTCTTGTACAGAAAGAAAGGTAAGACATCAAAAAGCAAAAACAGGAAGGGACAAGAGAATCCAGTATCTGATATCTGTGATCATTTAATATTGGAAGATACAACTCTCCCAAATAAGAGCAATTAAAGAAACTGAAAAGATTCAGAAACAGAATGACGAAATTAGGAAAGGTTCCTGCCCATAGTGCTAACCAGCTTGCCAAACAACTTTCAACAGACCAAGACCAGCTAATTCCTCATCTGTGCTGACAGGAGCCAGTTCTTTTCATGCAAGCTCGACCAGCCAACACAACAAGAAGCCTGAGATTCTTTGCTTGCTATACCCTCCTTTTTTTCTTTTCAGCAAGTAGCTGTAGGTTAAAAAGGCCATCAGCATTCATACCCTGGCCCACCAGCATGGCTTCTCTTTCTGTGTTGCTGCACCTTTCAGGACTTGAGATAAATTCCCCCCACTATCTGTCCTTGCTGAAATCCCCAGGAGAAGGACCTTTCCTCCATTTGTGAATCCCCCTGCACCAGTTGCCAACACTCCTCACATCTTCTGCTACTGTGAGCCTTCCCCCCAAATCAGGTTTTTTCTAATGGCATCTTCTCATACCGACCCAGTATGTTCCTGCAGTCATAATACCTCTTCCATACACCTACAATAATTGTTCACTGACCCCTTCCTAGGGACTTTCTCCAAATTTTTTGAAGGCAGCCCTACCTGTAGCACACATGAGTATCTACCACTGTTTTGATGTCTTCTGAGGTGACCAACAGCCCTTGCTTGCATTTGCTGTGAGTCCCAAGACCAGCATTATAATCTCCCATCAAGCTGTGGCATTCTCTGTAATAATTCATCCCACCCTTTCCTCAGCTCATCAAAATTCTTGCCCATCAAACTTCAGGTTTTTGTATTTTCTTCAATTCCCTTTCTGGAATGAAAAAAGGCTGCTCAAAAATAACCTCAAATCCTATGCCCTGCGGCAATCCTATGGCAGCATTCAACATAGAACTTGGGCAGGTACGCTGGCCAACAGGCAGCATCAGAGCAGAATCTGCTGTTTATTTTGACTTTAATTTTCTTCTATTCTGTAGTCCTAAAGAATTTGATGGGGTGCCCATGGCTACAAATGCTGGAAGTAATTAGGACCTAACTCTACAACTCCAAGAAGTTGTTACTTCTCGCAAAGATGTAAATATAAACATGCTAAAAAATAAAAACAATATGATCCTAAAAATAAGAATTAAAAAAAAGTCGGGTTTTTCACAAGTACTGTTGTTTGTAATTAGGCAGTATGTTGTCACTGAGCATCCACCTACGCTTTCGGAGAAGTCTTCCTGGCTACACCATCTGCACAAATTTTAGAAGGATCTCATCTGAACAACTAAGGTAAGAGCTGGATCATGGAAGAACTTTGTGGAGCTTAATGTAGGTTCTTAAAGAAATTTCATTTTTTTAGTATGCATTTCAGAGAAGGTCATCTTAAGATTCATGCATATATTTTTACACTCATTGCAGCAAGACATCAAATTAATATGGACATAAGTCTTTGCATTATTACAGCCAAAAGCGAGTGATGCTTACAGCCATACATTTTCTGGTGTGTGTATCTGCTAAAGAATTGGATGGGTTCATGAAGGAGCCCATTTAAAAAGACATCACTTTCCATTAAACTCTTTAACTGCTTTGGTTATCACAGAAGCAGTTGTTTCATCCTTATTAAATTCTTAAGAACTTGTTCATGAGAGGGTTTTAATAAAGGCTGATAAACTGAAGATTTCAAAGATATTCTAAGCGTTAGAATATTTACATTCTTAAGAACACTGTGCCTCAGACAGTGAAGTTAATTTGAGCTGGCTTCTGCTAAATTTTTTTCCAGTTTCTCAAGAGATTTTGCTACTGGGTTTAACATATCAAGCTGGTAAAGAACAAAATACCACGAGATGTGTAGAACATCCATGAATCGCATATAGACTAGGAGTTCAGGGAAATAAAGGAAATATAATACAAACAATAAAGTGAAAAAGCTTGCCAAAATAGTGATGTTCTTACCAAAGAGGAAGTCCAGATATGTAATTGGTTTTTTTTTTTCTATAAAATGTCTTTGTATGCTACTATTTGATGACTTTTGTCACATACAAGTAGGGCTGGGAAGAATCTAAGAAGGTACATACTCATTCTCAAAACTGGATCGACTTCACCTAGAATTTGATATTGAAAGTCTGCAGAAGCATGCCGTAATATCAATTACATTTTAAAATTGTCCCTCTCTCACTAAGAAGAGCATACCAGAGCTCTTTTACGGTGAGAGCTTCACTTGGAGCAGCAGCAGCAGGAGTCCTGGAGCCATCATTTCCACTGCATTCCTTCAGGCACTATGTATGTGCATCCAGCCCTTCAAGCTGCAAAAACTCCTCACAACCAGCTCACCCCTTGCCTTTCACATAAGCAAGACACAAGGGATCAATAGTGGCAAGGGACTCCTCTTCCCTCAAGTGGCAAGGACTGAGGCACTGCTCACGTTCCTGCTG
>NW_010260890.1:55912-93159 GCF_000690775.1 Eurypyga helias
TGGTCTTATTTCTGGGAGTAGCAGATATTCTTGACTCCCAGGTGCTGCTGAGGTGGTAACTATATTCCTCACTCTTCAGCAGCTGACTGGCCTTATAACAGGAATAACAGACCTTTGCTTCAAGACCTCTGTGGTGGAGACATGGCAGCTTCCCAGCAAATCTGCTACAAATCCATTTTTTCGTGATGTTATGTATTACAGATTTCATGGACATGGAAAACAAAGTAGTCCCTTTGCCTTTACAGCAGATTTTAGTCCTCGAAACCTGATGTTATTCTTCAGTCTCCTTTTCCTTAAGCAACACAGTCCTCATGTTTTCAGACTGTCTCATACACCTTATTTTCCATATGCCTGATAACTCTCCTCACTCATTCACTTCTGGACTGTTTGCATTGGTCTACCTCATTCTCAAAATGCATATTTCAGACACTGAAAACTGAACATCTCTTTTGACTTAAGACTTTGCCAAAGGAAAAGCTTCTTCCCTGAGACCACTAAGTAAGTTTTTGCTATGGGAAAAAGAGTCTCAGACCCTGAGAGTCAGACTGAAGGAAAAGGAAATTTTGATCAATCCTGTAGTGACAAAATGACAAAAAAAGAAACACTAATATTGTTTTTCAGTTCCAGTTTTCTATGACTAATCATAAGCATATGAACATATTTTCAATATCTTGAAGGTATCTCATTAATTATCCATTACAAAGCATGTGTAATTGCAGATGGCATAGCTCTGTTTCACATATTCTGTGTTACACAACTATGATTATGGTAACCCCAAACTGCCACAAGATATTTAACACTCATTTCAGGCCAAATGTAAAAAAAATATTAAGGTGCCTAAAGATGCAGATTGAAATCGTTCAAACTATTAAAGATAATTAAATTCAGCATGCATATACAAGTATGATCTTGTAAATAGCTATAATGAAAAATATTATTCATTTGTTTTGGGATTATTAAGTCAACATTTTGAACAGCTACAGGAAAATGGGCACAGCAAGAACTAGGGGTCAGATGAAGACTTTCATAAAATCATCGACTCAGTGGCTGGCAGCTGTCAAAAAGGATAGCCAAGTCTCAGGAGTTATTACGAAAGCAATACAGCATGAAACAGAAAATGTCATTATGCCATTACATACATCCATGGTTTTTTCACACCGAGTACCCTGTGAAGCTTTGGTGAAACACAAAACGTGAAAGGTGGGTAAGAGATTGATGAGACGATCAGATGCATGAAACAACTTCCACATGCAGAATGATTGAATGGAAACTGTACAGCACAGAGAAGGTTTGACTTGATGGGATATTTTACATGTTTATGTACCCCTGAATAGCCTAGAGGAGGTGAATAAGAATTGACTATGCACCTAATGCACCGGTTCTTGTGCTGGAAGAGAAAGAGAAGCTAGCAGAAGTCAGGTTCAGGACAAACCAAGGTTGTTTGTTCTTTCTAAAGCACTTGTTCAGCGCTCTTTCAAATGAATGTACATTTTGTGCATCTACAGTACCCTTTGGTGAAGAATTATACAGATCTACCACACAAGCTGTGTAACAAACTGTCTCCTTTTGTGTTTTGGCTGTGGAGTTCTACTCAGTGAAACATCACATGGACATTGCTCTGTACCTTTGTCACCCTTTTCTCTTGTTGCCTTTTCCATTTTTAATAAGCAAAAAGCTTACATGATATCACAAGAAAACTAGACAAATTGTTAGTAAAGAGCTGCAGTTGGGGTAATAAAATTAACACATCCCATCACCTTTGCCTGAAGATGGCTGGAGAGTGTGAATGCAGATGAGGGTAGGTAGGAGAAAAAGATGGAGAGGGAAAGGCATGATATATACTTACCCTATTTTTACTTTTTTCTTGTCATCCATCCACTTCTCACCAATATCAGAGTCAAAGTAGTGGGCTGCGCAATACTCAGGTCCAAATCAGCATGTCCTTTCTCCTGACAGCTAAAATCAGAGTGGAATTTAAAAAAATAATTTAATGTACATTTATGGGGAAAAAAAATTTTATATATATAGCATTTACTGTTCTATCTTGAGCATACGTGCTTGAAGCACTGTGCTTAGTGGTAGTGGTAATTAATAACCAGTAATTGGTAAACAACTATTGACAGCACTGGGAATCTTGATGTACGGTTTATGATTTATCAAGATATTCTGCAAAGATACATTCTCACGACTCAGTTTTTCAGAATAATTTTTTCCTTCGGGACTCCTGCAAGTGTGCCGTGATGATTCATTCCTGTTATTTATTCTTCATGCTAAGGGCACAGCTGGTTTGTGAGAACAATTGACCACGCTGATGGATTTTCAACAAAAATAAAAACAAAAGGGGATGGTTGGCTTCAACCTTTCAGGCAGTTTTAATCTTATTAGACAAACTGCCCATAAACTGATCTAAAAAACACAAACCAAGTCACTCCAGATTTTGGGGTGTGTCCAATATTCTGACACACCGACATTGTTAAGAGACATCTTACTCCCTATCTTTGCTGAGGCAAAGGCCAGAAACGTGTGATGTTTGTTATGCTGTAAAAAAGATGATAAGCACACACAGATGCTTCCTACTTGATATTGCCAAGGATAGAAAGAGCCCTCAGTATCAGCAGTAAGACCTGACATTGGCAAACAAGCTCTTTTATCTTTGCTGATATTTTGATTCCTTTGATCCTCTTATTTCAAATCTGGATCCAAAAAAATCCCCAATTTATCTTTATTTTAGGCTCCACTGAGAAAAAAACAACCTTTTAAGATCCATGAAACTTTTGAGCAGGGATGAAACTGTGTATTCTGAAAATATTTCTTCAAACGCAGCAGCATTCTGAGGGCGAGGCTGGGCTCAAGAACAGGACTACTGTCCATGCCAGCATTTTAAAGAAAAGTTTGGTTCCCTGTTAGAGCAATATGGGCTCAAAGCCTGCTGGATCTTATTGTCTCTAGCATTAAACAAGTTAACTGCAAGTACCTCACAAGCCTTACATATCTTAGGACTCTCCTGTTTGGATCTACTTTGCCATTTTCACACCAAGAATTTCCACACTCCAAAGAGGAATGTGAAGCAATGCTTCAGTGTTTTTCTATCAGGAAATCAAACAAATTTGCTCAGTTCTTATATTTGCAAAGCCATTTTCTACATTAGCTTACATGCTAGTCTGCTGCATTTATAAATTCCTTTGCATGGCAATATTTGGAGAGCAGCAGGATGAAAACTTTCCAGAGACAAACAAGGTCTCTATAATCAGGAAGTTAGCAAAACCTTGCCATGGAGCAACAACATGAGCTGCATATATAGTTTTACATTTCAAGACTGTGATAAACAAACAAGAGAATTTATAGATTTAAAAAGGGAACAAGTAACAGATCAAAGTGAATGAAAAATATATTTACAGAATGCCCTTTGGAAACTTCCTTCCTGTGAGACTGCATGTGGAGTCACCATCAATCAGCCACAGTGAGCCAATTGCCACTACATGCAAGACAGTGGTAGCAGCATGCACCTCATAAAACAGAGACTGAAAATTAAATTCTTATGAAGTTTCATCAGATTTCCTTATTTATAAGGAGACTTGGAAAAAAAAAACCAAACTTAAACCCACCAGAAGCAAGACCTTATTTCTAGTACATACATCAGTAAAGTGACATCGCAGAGGAGACCTCACCACAGATCCAATTCACACTGTCTGATATTCTCCAGGGATAAACACTCTTAATTCCTGGAGAGGTAACCTCAAAGCAGTTTACGAGGCTGATCACCTTGTCTTTGTAGGCCAGCCCATCTTAACCAGCCTAAGAGTTGTGACACTAACCTTGCCTGTAAATTTGGGTCACTTGTATTTTGTCTTTGTGATTACATACAGGTCATTTTTCCACTCCGTGGAAAAGAAAAGTGTGCACAGAGACCAACAGCACCTCCCTCAGAGGAAGGAAGTAGGAAAAGGCTGCTGAGAACAGCGAGGGAAAAGAGAGTTTTACTTGTATAGATCATTCAGCAATGAAGCAACAGAATAACATCGTCTGGCAACAGGACAAACATTAGCAGGGAAATAGATTGATGGAATAGTATTTTTTCACAGAATGAATTACTTCTTCTATGTAAGTGTTGTGCATTATCATAGTAAATTTAAAAGTTTAAAATCTGGGTTTTTTCTGAGCTGCAAACACAACATTTTGCCAGGCTATTTATTTCATCTGCTGTAATCAACACTGTTACTTGCTGTGGTCAGACGCTTAGGAAGCACAGCAGTTCCCAAAAGTCTGAGGAAAGGTTTATTTTTCCTTTGACTACTCAGACAGTATTTCCTTTTAGCCCTGTCATACATACTGCTCTTTCCACCAGATGGTTTGCTGGTTCCTATTCTAGCTAAGAAGGATTTAACCAGCTTGAATTAATCCTTACAGTTGTCATCAACTAAGTGTTAATGCTCTGACACTGATCTAATCCTTTGCGATTTCTTTCCTCCCTGCCCCTGCTGTGCCTTTTGGAAAGGGAGGGAGGAGAACCCTTGTGATGTCGACCTGACAAGAGAACAACGCAACGCTGCGCTCCCTTTCAGCAACAAGGTTACGGCTACCCACCAGGCACTGCCTGGGTGATCTAGCCAGGCACATTCATGTGGTGGACACAAACGACTGGAAAAAGCTTTCCTTATCATAGGAAAATTCAGTGATTTAACTGATTATATGTGAAGCAGAAGCCAATACACATGTAAAATTTGGTTTGTCACTTTTTAGTTTACTCAGGCTATTTTGTGTCTTTCACACTGTCTGATTCTTTTTCCCCTGTTTTAATATATCCCCTTTTCGAGTTTCAAAACAAGAATCTATTTCAAAATAGCTTTAGCTCTCGTCTCTTTTCATCTAGAGTCTGTATTTGCTATTGCACTGCTGCGATTATGAACCCAATCCACCTGCATGCCCTCTGCGTGCATTAAGAACAACTCTTGGAATTTGGGTCATTAGCATATCGCTAATCCCTGGAAACTAATTATAAAGCGCATGCCCAATTTACACTGACCTTTTCACCACGTGATTTAGAATCCAACTAAACAGCTGACAGGCTTGTTTTTTTCTTACTTTTTGCTTCCCACTGTCCCTAGGGGAAGGCAGGATTAGGAGGTGTTTCCAGTACACACAGGTATCTTCTGGTGGGCAGTTAACATTCTGTAAGGTTTGTCACTTGTTTATCAAGAGAACCTCTAGATGAGAAGCAGCTTCTTTGCTACTGATGGAGCTCTTCTAAGGTAAATCTTGCCTCCAGAAAACATTTTAGCTCCCTCTGCAGTGTGTAGAATTTCTGCTACGGATTGCAATCTGGGAAGCATCTATATATAAGCACGATGATTATTCAGGGGCAGTGTTCCTGCTGTCCTTGCAGAACAGCAACACATAACAGAGAAAGCATTTGGCTATTATGTTTATATCAGAAACCGTCTTTTGAAGGAGTGATTTTAAACAACGCAGCACCAGATCTGTTTAATTGTGACAAAATCTTTTCAGCAAAAATGGGCAGTCTGCCACCCCCAGATGTGAAAGCAGTTGTATTCCTTTTTTTTTTGTTTGCCAATGCTTTGATTGATAGGTTTATAATCCTCCCTAGGTGAACTGTCTCAAGAGCGACCAGACAACCCTAGACCGGCTTGCTTAGAGTAAATGAAACGTGAAGTAATTCAGCAGAATTTAGACTCTGATCTCACATCCACTCAATTTAATCACCACTCACAAGTATGAAATTAATACTTTTAGATGTTTGCAGGATGAAGCATTTAAACAAACATTTCCAGGTACTGAAAGAGCAATTTCAAAAGAAAATTTAAGGCTTTGCTGGTTATGGCTGGGATCCTGAAAGAGTCATTCACATTTCCAATTTCATCTTTTCTGTCAGTTGTTTTTCCACTTCTTGCATTAGCATTTAAGGAGTATAACCAAAGTGGTTTTACACTAGGAGAAGTATATATTAACTCTGCTTTCCTGCAATGCTTTCAAGAAGATGCCTGGGACTTTGCACAGATTTTCTAACACTAATCTGCAAGCAGCAACAGGTCATGCAGGACTTCCACACAAAACTGAAGCGCGTGAGAACATGTTGGTATAAGGGAAACTTAGCCAGACTGCAGCTGGTATGACCCGCTTCCAGTATTAGGGTTTATGTGACATTTGTATTTCTGTTTGTATATGGTTTCCAAAGTCCTCCCCTATCCCTCCATGAGTTTATACATGCTGTGTATTCCCCCTTTGGTTTATGCCCTACTTTAACTGGACCACCTTCTTCCCCACTGCAAAGCCTAGGTTCTGGCCTCTCATTCCTTCTATGAAGGACAAGACGAACAATTCCAAATTTTCAATCCACGTCTGTGAATTATGTCTCCTGAATTAGTATAGCACAGTTAATTTTAAGCACACTCTGAACAGGGATACTAGAAGCTAAAAAGGTAATTACAGGTGGGGGAAAGGTTTAGTGTGCTAGGACTGATTTTATTATACACTTCCACATTACATACAAGTTTGCTGTATACTTTTAGGTCAGACTGATTTTTTTTTTCTTCCTGCTGCCCTATTCCAAATACCTTATGATGTAAAGATCCTTGTTGAACTGGTGTTAGGCTGAAACCAATTTTGGTGGGCTGTGGATCAGGCTGGAACTGTTAAGACCAAACATTTTTAGGTCTGAATTCCCTTTTTCCTTCCTCACATAATATGAAGTTCACTTAAAGTCAGCAATTGGCTGTCCCGTTTCAGATTTTGCATTCAAGGGCCTTTTGTTAGTGAGCAGAAGCTCAGGCAGGGTTTGCAAGGATCCCAGACCAGCAAAGCATGGCTGAACAACAGATTTTCAACACCTAAGAAGGCCCAGTTTAAGCAACTTATTATTCACACCATTGCAAGTATGTCTGCAGCACCTGCATGAGATGTACAAATGCCTAAGTCGCAAACTCCACCCTTCCTCTCATGCTACTGCTCCCTGTTTCCTAAAAGTTGAAATTATAAATTGAAACATTAAAACGAAAATTGGCGGTTTGCTCTGCCCTCCAATTTTCATCCTCCCATTGTAATGGAGACATGAGTGACCCTTGCAACACTACCTGCAGCAAGAAACATGGTATGACTCAAGCTACGTGAGCTCTCATCAAAAAATCCCAGTGATGATGATTAATTTATCCAAAAGTTAATGACAGGTAGGGGGTGCTGCCAGAAACCCCAGCTCCAGCACACTCCCCGGTGCCGCAGCCTTCATGCAGCGATTAAACCCACCTCCAGCACCATGCCTGCAGCAGTTTTCATTTCATTTTTCATTTCTTCAGCCAGTGCCAACTACACTGCAGATTTGCCCCGCATTTGCCTTTCTTTGGTCACCTGTGCATGCTGCTGTTCCTCCACCTTTTTCCCTCAGACATCTGTGTCTGCCACAAAGAGTGAGCTATTAGACTTTGGCCCCTGAGCAGCCAAAACGGCTTCTGCCAGCCCTGAGGTTGGGACAGGATGAGGACAACATGGATGCCACAGGGGCTGTGGGGAAACAGCCCTATGCACCCTGGATGAGTTTAAAAACACCAGCATTTTGCGTGAAGATGCAGTTCCTTGTGGGAAGGTGAGTTTTGCAGGAAAGCAGGCGCACTTCAGGCTGCCCTGTCGGCTGAGTTTTAATTAGCAATGTCTTCCTTCCCCATTTCCATGCGAGGGATGTACTGACTGAGTGCTGTCAGGGCAGTTCCTGAGAGCAAAGCTCCCTGCAAAGCCACCGTGCAGACACAGCGAAGCAAGGAATGGAGAAGGCTGCTCTGCTCTCCTTGGTCTCTGCGCCATGCTCCATACCCACTGAGTGATGGGACTCACCCAATGTCAACAGGAGGGACAGTTCTACCCTAGCTATTCCTATAGACTTATAATTAAAAGCATTTCCAGTTCTTAGCAGTTGTTTAACAGATACGATTAGTTACCTACTACCTCTAGTTTAATCACCCATAATGTCAATCACTGTCAACTTACTTTACTCATGTGAATATGTTTATGCAGATATCCACTGTACCTCCTGCTGCATTAGGTACCATAAGCCTATAAGTAAAAACTGAGCAGTAGCAAATAATCACATGGAAAAAAAGCACAAGGATTGGTGCTCCATCAAAGTTATTTCATCCAGTGCTGCAGAAAACCTGGGACAAACAGCTTTGTGGCAATACGTTTGATTAAATGGCATTTACCTACTGATCGATGTATGGTCATCTAACATTTATGATTTCTTCTGAGGCAGTGATGGAAATAGCATTCCCCTTTAGGAGGACTACTCCCTTACGGTAATGCCCCATCTCCTTAGATTGAGTTCCTAACATTTGTTTCTCCCTGCTGTGCTCCAGAGGTTGAGTAGATTTACTTTGGTTGCGTACAGTACATTTACTTGCAAATGCTTTCAAAGTTATGACCATGATTCTTATCCCCTAAAGACTTTTAATTAAAAAAATCTGCTCATTATCATTGCAGCATTAATTTGTATGATGTCAATGATTACCTCTGCTATTACTCAGGACAACATCGTGTGTAAACCTGTGTCCCACAATTAATAAGATAGTAACTCCTGGTCAAGAAAGAGAGCCAACAACTATTTTACTCACATTCTTTACTGAATTTAAGCCCTGACTTGTACCTCTGCTCATGTCAAATACCACTCTGGTTATGGTCTTTTTATTCAAACTAAGTATAAATGTATATTATTTTAACCCAACACGGAGGTCTGGCTAGAACACATAGTAACTAAGACTCTTGGTCTTGTTGTAACCTGTAAAGAACACCATCCTTTCCAACAGTCTGGTTTAATGTTTGCTTTTATGAATAGTTTCCCTTCTCACTAGATGAAATAGAGTGAGAGTTCACCCATACTAGTGGATACGTGTTGCTCTACACACTGCTTCACCTTCTGTGGCAAGAAGTAGGAAAGGGGACAACAGAGCCAACATGCAGGATTGTACAGAAAGGAAAAATGCACACACATGGAAAAAGATATGCCCTCGTGCTGCAGCCTCCCCACTCAAGCAGCCTCTGACAGCCAATGAAAAGACTTCCCAGGGCAGTTCGATTCCCTCCACACGGGACAAAGATAAAGCTAAAAGAAGTTGCTGAGCTATTTCTGCACTGATGAGAGTCAAAGCTTGTTCCTCTCAAAGTGTCGCTCACAGGAGCAACATCTGGAGAAGATAAGATGTCTTCTCCATTAGAACAAGCAACCTGATCTTTACATGCTGATTTAATGGATGCTAGCACAAAGGAAACAGAAATTCTGCACTCCATCATAGCCCCTCTGAGATATCCTTGTGCCTGGCAAAGCTCCAGGGCAGCACAGCACACCATACTTTTCTGTTCAAAAAAATTCAGTGGGCTCAACAAATACTGTTTGATTTAGACACTTTCCCAGAACTCTGTTCTTTCTCACCACACTAAGGCTTGAAACAGTCTCCCAGTCTCAGTGTCTGTTCGGGTTCTTAAGTCCCATGTGGCTCTGGACTAATGAGCTGTCCACAGGACCAGAGCTACTCAAAGCCCCTTTTAGAGGTCCTTGGCCAAAAAATGTCATCTAAATTAAAATGCATGGTTATTCTATATCCCACTGCAGGTACTGATAGGAAATTGCAAATTTATTCTGGTGAAATGTATTGTAACTTAACCATGTCAGATACCTTGTTTTGTCAAGTTCACAACAGGCTTTTACATCCGTGGCTTTATTGCAGGAATCTAGAGCTCTGCTTCCAAAGGAAACAGCTTTAGGCTGCATCATGTTATACATCCATATGGTGATAGTTATAAAACCCTTTTCTTAGACATATCCAGGAAAACTCAGAGTTGCTGTCAAGGCTGACATAACAGTCTGCTTTATCTCCTTAGTGGATGAACAGACGAAAATAGCCTTTTTCTCACAGAATGCTAATACAGTTCTGTTTCTATATATAAGCCTGTGGATTTATTGCAAATCTACTGATAAAACTAGCACCACAATAACATCTGCAGACTACTTATTGGGTTTTTTTCCCCCTTTAGAAAATTTGAACATACTCTGAGTACTTCTCATTTTAAATCTTTTTAAAAATTTCTTTAGGAAAACAACTTTTTTTCAGTGCACTCCGACATTTCCTAATTTGGCAAGCACCTCAGGAAACATATATGAATGGAACAATGCTAGTTCATGTACTTGGGCTGAATCTGTCAGCTGGAGAAGTGACATTAAAGATAGATATACACCTTAACTTATCAAATGTCTATTTAATATCGTGCCGAAATCAACTGCCAGCTTTGTTGGTAGTGGCAATTTCTAACCTTGCCTGGCCAGCACTTAAATGGGTGAACAGCATTCAGAAGACTGCATACCACTGCCAGTCACATGAGTTATGCTGGCTCCCAAACACCTTCCAGTCCTTTACGGCTTTGCCTGAAGCATTACTAAATCTTCCCTTTAGACACATTTTCTGCATACTGGTAATAGCTGATGGTATGCCAGCACCCTTCTCCTCACTTCTTTCCAGTTCTCCAAACAAACCTGTGTGCAAATCTTTTTTAGTAACCTGAAAATGATCTTAAGGGTTTTTTCCAACTTAAATGATTCTATGAAAAAAAGACCAAAAAAGAGGGTTATTCATGGTAAGCTTTCAGCCCTTTTTCTTCTACTTTCTTCTTCCAGATTTCTTCTTTCTCTCTGCTGTAGTCACTGGCAGGTTCTAACTACTTCCTCAGTGTGGATGCAAATCCAAGCTCTGACGCAATTCTGACAACAATAGACCACAACTTTCTGTGGAAAGTTTCTAAGGTGTGGTAACAATTACTGTGTCTTACCCTTGGAGGGATGGGTAATAGGTAAAATATAGCTGGATGGGCAAGTGCTATTACATAACGTGGACAGCTTGAGCTCCAATTATCTAGTAATGCAATATTTTTTGTTTTCTTAAAGTTATCTGCGTAAGCTTTTTTTCTGGAGCATGTTAGATCAGCATGGGGTTTAACACCATTTTCCACTTCCTGTAATTAGTAAATGCTGGCCTAGATATGCCAGAGCTAGAGCAGAACAAAGGCAACAGAAGCCTTGGATAAAGCCAGAGGTGGGGTACTGTGTCTTTTTTTCTGTCTCAACAACTTGTTTGTGTTGTCCCTTTCTTTTTGTATATGCAATGTCAGTTTTAGGGTTTGTGGGTTTTTTTTTTAAAAAAGACTTAATTTTCCCTAAATACAGAAGATCTCACAGTGATACCACATTCACAGGCAGTTGTGCTGGCCATCCCCTCTACATGCTTACACCAGATTTAAGTCTGCACAGAAAAACTTTGGCTAGCCAGATATCTGCAGCTGATATTGAAATTCAGCAGGATGTTTGCATGTCAGATCTGGTATAGTGACACTTGCATTCTCTTTATTACTCATCACTGACTACCTAGAAATCACTTTTAATTCAGATAATTATACTGCTGCTCAGCTCTAGCATTTTTCTTTTAATAATCCTGTATCTTGCTCACCTCCATTTACTGATGCGACATTGGTTTTTTGGGAAGGGCAGTTAAAACCTGTGACAGTTAAAACCTGTCACAGAAACTGCAGCTGAGCCATCCAGGAAAGTGCATGTTTCCTTCCCTAAAGACACTAAACAGAATAAAACCAAAAAACAGATCTGGCAGCACAGTTTGCATCTCCCATTATTATGTGCACTGTCTGCATGCTGGAGATGGCAAGAGAAAATAAGTCTGCTCTGAAATCTTTCCATTGCTCCTGAATAGTCTAGTTTGTCCATATATCCAAACCTCTCATTATTCAGACAGACACTCCTACTATTTTCACCTCCTTGCTTTGTTTATCCATGACAGCATGATTGAGCACATTTCTCCCTTGCCATGCAAGTAGGTGTTATGATTTATGCTTTGTTTTCTTCAATAACCTCCTACGACAGACTCCTTCCTCTTCAACACACAATCTCCACTGCACTTTTATTTTTTCACAGGCATCAGATTAGGTACCATTCGTACTGTCATCCTTCTAATGCCAGAAGAGAGGCAGCCCAGGTAGAACTGAGCAGTACTTACTCAGTACTTACTGAGACCTATCAGCCACAGCCTTGATGTAAGAAGCTGATTGAGGGCCATGAAGAGAAAGGAAGAGTTCAGTCTTCAAACCTCTTCAGTCCCTGTACTTTTCACTGAAACATCTGGGAGTAGAAATACTTGTCCCCCTGGAATAGAACAGAAATCACATTTCTACCTGACCAGCACATATCACCCTGAATGGGAACTGATAACTTTATAGCTATAAGTAATAAATTCTCATCCTTTCAACCTATGATTCTTCACCAAGGAACATTCAGTTTCAACTACTGAATAGAACTAAATCGCAGGAAGTTTGGGTTGTAAGTACTAGTGTTAATCTATGACTTTGTTGTTTTACAGAGTAAATACAAGAGGACTAGTACACCGTACTTATTATTGGATACACACTTCTCAATTAGATCTGCTATTTCTCCAAAACAGGGACAGTATTTACATGACAGATTAATTATACTTGGAGTGAAAGCATTCTGAAAAATTGGTCACTAGGTAAATATCTTAAGCTAAATGTTTAAGTTAAATTTCAAACTCTTTTGTCCAGTTATATTTCATCACATCCTACTGGGCAATGTTTTGCTATTAAACATCTTTCTGAATTGGTTTTGCTCTGTTTCATTATCCTTAAACAACTCCAGAGGAAGTTCACAGGTTAGGGATTTATCACGTTTTCTCAAATAAAAATGCCTCTGCTAAACTCTGCTGTCGTAACAGTCACAAGATCTCCCAGCCCTGTTAGTGTGCATGTTGTAAGAAAGCAAAATATTGTACTTACAAGCTTATGAACTCACAAACACAAAGAGACAAAGCTAATTATAGACTACCTTAATTCAAATACCCCATATAGCTTGCCTAACAACGACAGGCCCTGCCACAGGTCAGTGCAGAGATCTGTGTGGGAAGCAGACGTCGAGATAAAGTACTTTCATTTCCCTGCTCTTCATCGTCAGGTGAAGCAACATGACCTCCTTCATAGGAAGCCACATTTTACTCTTGTGTACAAAATAGGCCTCAAGTTTATTCTGAGTTTGCCATGTTTTGTAACCTCATGAGGCTGTTTTGTAACCTCATGAAAGCCCTCTGCATTCGAGGAATGAAAATAAAGGTCCCAATAATAAGACAGGAAGGTTTTTCTGATAGAAAGACCCAGAAAGTTTCTACTGCTTCATCAGTGTGAAATAACTTCTATTCAGCTAAAATTTTGGCTAATGCTTCTGTAAGCCCAGCTATATTCATGTTTTTTGTTTGTCCTGGAATCTGCACCCTTCAGCCTATTGTAGATCTGTTTTTTCAACGTATAATGCCACTAATAGCTAGGTATCTTTGTTCTCTGACCATGACAACTAAATTACATGTACCCCATAGCATCCTGCTTGCTTCAAAAATCTGAGAGTTGTTCATCGTTGTGTTAGTTATCTTTTCATCCCTGTCATTATAAAAATGGATATGTAGTTGAAAATGGGTCATATAAAAAAATAATAAAAATACGTTCCAGAAATTATGCCCCAAGACATAGTCAGAACCCTTAAATACCTATTTCACTGGGTTCAGTGAAGCTATAGCTATTTAAATAACTCTTTTATGGTAGTCAATGATCAGAAAATATTTCTGCATATTCAGTAGTGCTTCATCACTCATTCTTTAAACACTATAAGAGTTTATTTTTCAATTTATACTTATGAATTTGGTCTCAGGAGGTTAGTGGTATTTTTCCATATTCATATAATCTCTTAGTTTCATAAATGTAGTGTCACGAATAATTGTCATCACCCAAGAGGAATGTAAAGACTACCAAGTTCTTTTTAAAAAAATTGAATAAACCTCATCTCGCTCCAGGGATTTCTTGGTTTTAAGTGTCTCCAATTAATTACTGTTGCCTAGTAGATTCATAAGCTATCCAGTATTTCCTGGAGAGATGTAGAGGCAGAATTCTTTCTGACAAGCCCATCCAGAGAGTAACACTTGCTCAATACAGACAATGTTTCCCACTGATCGTGTTAACAGCTAATGTTTCTTACATCTCGATCAATTACAGTATTGAAAATATTTACAACTCGTTTTTATCTTTCCCACCCCATCCTGTGGTGTCATATGAGATCTGACTGTGTATCACTAACTTTCTGAAATGTCCTGGATATCATTTGGAGCCAGGCTGTTTTCACGTGAAGTTATTTTAATGGGTTTTAAGTAAGGAACTCTTACACCAGCTAATAAATATGGTTTATGTCAGTTTCAACTTTCAAACTGCCTGAATGCATGCAGTCTCCTGAAAATTTACAATGTATATGCTATGAGGTGATACCTAACTTAGTTTGTGCTGTGATCCAGTCTGATCCAGCTCCCATAGAAATAAATGAAAAACATTTTTTTGACTTACTGAACATTGGATTTGACCCTAAAAGGGTAGGACTCTGCTTATACGAACAGAAAGGAGAATATGATAGTTCTTTCAGCTCTTAAAGTGAGAATGAGAATTCAGAAATCTCTTATTAGACAGAAGCAGAGAGATAAAGACATAATACCAGTGAAATCAGCAGAGATAAACTGATATAAAGGCTTTCAGATGACTGAAAAATGATGCAAAACCATAGTAGCTGTTACAGCCTCAGGTTAAAATCATGACACAAAATAAAAATGTTTTGCATGATAGAGGCTTTACTGCATTTATGAACACAAGAACATATATTTAGCTCAGCATTTTCATTACTTGCATTTATGATCTCATCTAGGTTTCCTACCCTTGTTTTCTTAGCAGTCATAAACCTGCTATACTCTGTGCTTAGGGACTTTGTGAGCTATTACGGATTCTGCTTGGAGAATACATGTTCCAATCCCTCTGGAGCACTGTATCAGCGCTATAAGCTGGCTTTTTGTTTAACTCATATGTTACCCTGTTCGTATGTTGCAAATAATATTTCAAGTGGGGATAAAGAGTTCCCTGAAAAACAACCTTGGCCACCTCAGTAGAGCTCCAGAGGTCTTCCTGTGCTCTGAATACAATGTGTTGGAGAAAACAGTCTTCCTCAAGTTTCTGGCATGCTGTTCTGGCTCCCTTGGATCTTCCAGAGGGAAGTACAACAGCTGAAAAAACCTGAATTATTCTGTGCCGTTAAGACTGTGTGTGACTGGGCATTTTGGGCTACCTGTCATTAGCTATGAAACCCTTTCTGATCACGTCCACACAGCGTGGGCCAGACTGAAGCTGTTACCACCTGATGAGTGTGAAATGCAGCGGCACCTGTTTGTTCCCTCCTTATCTAGAACTCTCGGCAGCATTAATCTCTAATAACATAATTACTGTCTATCTAGATCCACCCAGCAACAAAGCTGATCCTTAGAATGTGAATAATCATCACTGATGAAATATACTGAAGCAGAATCTATTAAAGCTTAAAATACTTTTATGCTTACAAAAGACAGAGCAGTTCACTTACCCAGAAACTGGATTTTTGGAAATAATGCTTAAAGACTAGTAGCCACCACTAGAGAAAATAAAGCAGTAGAGCCTACAGTCAAAGTATACATTTCTTCTAGTTAATTGATCTGGTTTTGCATGTGAAAAAGTGCCTCAGATGTTAAGCCCAGCTGTTCTTTGGTAGAACAGTTCTCATAACTGAGCATGACAAAGTGAGAAAAAGATCACATGTTCATTTCAACTTTGAAGTTCTTCATGAAAAAGGCTATATGTTAAGCATGGAATATAAATATTCATTTTAGAAGAAAGGCAAATGAGGCACTATTGGTAATGACAGTGAATAAGGAAACAAAGCTGAGATGGATTTGGTTAATATATTAGCAATAACGAAATATCCAAGTAACCTTCAGTTTCCCAGCACTAAGTAACCTTAATTACATTCTAACAAAAACTTTTATGTTTACCACAGGGCAGCTATCCATTATGTTGAACAGTAAATTTATGTGTTTGTTTATGTAATTCCCATTATCAGCAGTCTATTTTAAAAAGCAGAGTTAAGGTTTTGTATTGAGGGTCTGTTCCACAGGCCATTGGAGTCATGCAGTCCCCCTCTGAATCCCTAGCACTAAAGAGAGCGTTGTTAATGTCAGGTGTTTTGTACTGGGGAGTGTAATTACTCTCAGGTCTATCATCCGTCCAACAAAATACTGTATTTACCACTTTTCTGTAAGTGAGAAAGTGAGTTCTAAAATTACAACTCAAGCTCTAACAGACTTTACAGCTGTATATTGCTGGGATGTTACAGAGAGCAGAAGTGACCAGGAAAGACTTGCTGCTCCCCACCCCTCAGCAGCCCAATCTCAGCCAAACCTGAGGCAAAGGCAAAGTGCCCTGAATTCTTCCACTTGTATAAGGCCAGTAACGAATTTTATGCCCGCGGATCGGCTCCGTGGTGGAGCCAGGGACCCCACCGGTGCTTCTCAGCTGCGCTGTGTCTTTTCACCCTTTCAAGGGGAGAAGTTTGGTTGGCCTGATACTGCTGACTGTGCAGCTCCAGGCATCTGCCAATTCTCTCTAGCAGCGGCATGCTGCCAGTTGACTCAAGACCCAAACCCTAAACGAACTGTTAAATGATAAAGAGGGACAAGGTACGAGTTAACATGAAACACTTGAAACCATGTTCTGCTATCAGGAAATTCTCCGTATATTTTGCTCAATGAAAATTACTTGTGAAGGGGAAGAGATCATAGCTGTTTATGAAAGTGGCAGTGGTTTTTATCACTGTGAAATAAGAGTGAATCCTGAAAAAAGTGCAACTTTCTAAATGAGGAGAGAGGCGGTTGAACCCCACAGTGGTGACATTTAAAACTGTAAACATTGGAATGAAGCAAAGTGAATAATGCCTTTTCATAAAACACTGTTCACAATAACTGACATTTTCAGTCCCTATTTTAATGCCTTGTTGTATGTTAAATACTACTGCCACATTAAAATATAAATTTCAAATTTGAAATGTCACAGAAATAACTCCTCACTACACTGAGAAAAGATGTCAGTGTCCAAGAAAAGTAGCTCACCAGCAAAAACCAACTTGCCTTCTGTTATGCATGAACTGCAAAGAAATAAGAAGACATTTGTAGGGAAGTAAACAGATTTGGGGTAGGGAGTTACAGTACCTTTCTGGAGGAATCTGCATGTGTTATTATACATTATGTTTTGTCTGTGTTGTTTTGAGCTCATCAACTGTTGTGCATCCAGTTTTGGCCAGTGAAATTCTGAGGTTTATTAAAAAGTACTTTTAATATTTACTCTGCTACAACCAAAACCAATTTTGCATTTCAAAGGGAATCATTGTATTTATTCCATCATTAAACAACCTAGTTTTCAGCTAGAGACAGGTTTCGTATTTTGAAGAGTTAAGGTTTAAAACTGAGATCTTCTTATGTTGAGGATGCTACCTACTGATTAAAACAAGGATCCAGCTCAACTGGGCAAGTTACTTCACATCTCTCTGAGATGTCACGACTCATGAGATTGATAATACCTGCAAAGATGGGGCAAGTTTTATTAGCTATTTATAATGTTTAAATGAAGGATGTTGATCCTGTGATGTGAGGAAGATTTTGTTCTTCTTCCCGAGCAGCAGAAGATTCACGTTTCACAGTCTGAAGCTGGGGTGGTTGGGTTTTAGCCTACTGACCCACTGATTCACCTAGACATGAAGGTAAAATAAGCAGCATGTAGGCGGGCATTTAAACATCAAAACCTCTACTGTAAAGAGTAAATTGATAGCAGATTAAGTAGCTCCCGTGAAGTTCAGCTTTCGCGCTGAATAGTGCACCTCACGTGAGGCAGACCAGCTCTTTCTGAGGTTTGCTGTTACGGGTAACTTCCCTCGGTCTGTCACCACCCTGAAGGAGAAAGTCCTGCTAGACTGTGACATTTCCAGGGCTTAACATATTTTTTTATTTTTATATTCATTCTCAGGAAGTACTTGCACAAGACTTCACAAGCATGTTGTTTTCAGCGAAGGAGGTGTGTTTGTTTATTCTCAGATTGCTTTTGGACTTAGAGACTTTTCCAGCTTAACAGTTCTATCTGAACTACATTCCTGATTCCAGGCTTAAGCAGAACAAGCAAATTGCTAAGAGACTTCGTGTACACAGACCTATTTATTGCAATTAGAGTATAATACACAAGAAGGCTGGCAGATTGAATTTTGTTATCTGGCCTCAATCAACTCACATGGACTAGGGTTGTAAACTTCATTTCCCCTCACATGAGTTCTCTGTATATTCCTTGGTAGTCCTCCTTGAAAGACACCAGTTATAATCTACAAGCCCTATTAAATTTTCATAAATATTCAGCTTCAGTGGTGACTTGCCAGCACCCTGTACTTGGTGTTCTCTTTCACCCTGGAGCAATTTCCCTTGATAAACGTTGATGAAAATACATCCAAAGTTAATTGACACAACTTCCCTTTTTCATTCTGAGTGCAGTTGCTCTCGGTTTTGCCCTGTGTGCACATGCCAAGGATCAATTGTCCTAGAGAACGACTTATTCTGCCTGAGCGAGAAGGCTCCCTGTTAGCCACAACATCTTCTCACTGGCATTTCTGTGGCAATCATCTCCACCAGTCATCCAGAAGTCTTTTGCCAGCCATTTTCATACCCAAGGACAGCATTAATCTTCTGGTGGAGAACTTTATACAAATGAAAGCTGTTTTCACAGTTAGCAATCAAGAAGCCCTCCTTCCCTTTCACACAGCCCTGCAACTTCCCCCTGCTTCCCAGAAAAGGGGTATTTCTAACTCTGTTTAAATCAGAAATAGATAGTACTTTTTTGAAAGGTACTTTTTCGAGGTTTAGTTTATCTCTAAGAGATGTAGTATTGGGAGCAGTATCACGAAGTTTGGCATATTTCATCTCTCCTCAACAGAATTGGTAGCACTGATCTGTCTCTAATCAAAGCTCACCCAATGTTTAGTGATGATACCAGCCTCACTTGCTTAAAAATAATACTTCGTTTCAAAAAAAAGAAAGTACATTCCTGAATGTTTTTACATTTGATGTTGAGACTTCAAATTAGGAAGATAACCGGAAAATATAAACGTATTTTTGTAATGTGTCTATGATGGCATTATGTACACAGAATGCTTTCTGCAGACAGGCCTCCAGCTTTACATATTACTTCCTCACTCAAAGCCCTCCAAGGATTAGTGAGTATGTCAACATCAGTTTAAACAAAAGCACCCTCCAGGGCCAAAACGTGACACTTGTGAGGTTGGAAATTCTGCAGTAAAAATGCTTGAAACATACGAGTGTGTCTCGTTATTCTCAGTGTAAGTTTAAAAGCATTATCATTATATTAAGAATTTCAAATGTTTTCCATTCCCTTCAGTTTTATGGGAAACTTGTCACTGTGCTCCTAAAGATTCCTGGGTTTCAGCAATTTTCAAAAGCTTTCCTTCAAAAATTTTCAATTTTGTTCCCTTCCATTTGCCAACCAGGTTGACTTTAGTTTTCTTGACTGAGACCAAGCAGAGGTAATCAGAAATAATGAACCTCCCAGGGAATGGACAGTCAAGAAAATCTGAGCATTCAGTTCTCTCTGATCTCATCTTTCAGCTCACTGATTGCTGCAAGGCCAACTCCACTGCATCCCTCCTTCTATGGGAATTGAGGTGTCTGGGCACCCTGCAACTCTGGACTCATCATTTGAGGTAACCTGTGGTCAAACCATAAGGGAAATCAGCACTGAGGCATTTTTGAGGGAAAGAAAATTACAATTCCCCTTTTTTGTTGTCGTTACTGGAATTGTAGAGCAAACTAATCCATTCCCTATTGATAGGATTTTCAGTGAGAACACAATTTCAGCATCCATTGTTGGTTTTCTTTAGCCTTAAATCCTTAATACCAGGTGTTTCAAAGTATTTAAGCCTTGAAGGAAAGGAAAAGTTTCAGATGTTTTTAAAAATATCAGCAAACCTGTATTTTTCACATGCTAAACTGCAGTCTTTTTTGTTGGAAAAGGAGCAGGGGTCAGTCTCTTTACCCCAAAGGTCAGGAGATAAAGAAAACCATGGGCCTTGCCTGTCTTGTTCATAATCTGGGGAGAATTTCTGCTTCTTTAGGCAGATACTGGCCTGTGATTAGGTGCATTGCAGTGGAAAAATACAGAGATGCACAGAGACCAGTCTACAGGGATTCACTCTACAGCCAGACTGGGAAGTGAGGTGTGAGGGGAGCATTTGTATGTTTTTTTATTTTTTGCCTGCAGACTATAAAACTGCCACATTGCAAAGCAGACACAGAAAAGGAAGTAGAAGCCATGTCCTGGGTGGAACATATTCACAGGTGAGGAGATGTGAACCAGGGATTTTCTACATCTGGGGGATGATGCGGGAGAGGGGAGGGAAACAGGAGTGGTAAAATAGCTGTTTGTGTAGCCGGAAGACAGTCTGTGTCAGACCAAGGTGTGCAGGCATCACTCCCAGAAAGGATCTGTTCCCTTCAGGCTCTGCATACCACTGTCTCCAGATCTCAAACCAAGAGGCACAGCCATTTGTAGCCGCTTGTGCTCAAGGGCTATTATTTCTGTATCATATAAACCAACCAAGAGTAAGAAATGACCTGATCAGGTACCTCTCCAATCCGAGATGACTCTCGAGGGCAGGCATCCTTCCCCACAGCAGCTGTAGGATTACTATTCACTGGTCAGAGGTACAAAACTGGCGCAATGTGACAACACAAGTAGTGCACTATAATAGCCTAATTCAAACCCTCCTGAAGTTACTGGAGTGACTCCCATAGATTTCAAGGGGATTTTGCTCAACCTCAGAGGACCAGATTTTTCCAGAGATATTTAGATGCCTAATGAGATTTTCAAAAGTACCTTAATAGATTAAGCTTCTAGTTGCCCTGAGATTTAGGCACCTAATTTTCATTTCATTAGATTTTCTTTTGAAAACGCAATGTCTGGGTGCCAGCTGCATATCTAAGGGTGCAAAGATCTTGGAAAACTGGACCGTTAGCGACCTGAGAGCACATGCTGTGTCAGTAAGCACACTCAAGAGCTTCAGCTCCGTAGTCCACTGGCTGGGGCTCTCTTTCTGAAGCTCACCTGGTTGGCCTTGGGCATTAATGAATTTCAGTGTGTGAGCACGTCTGGTTGACATGATTAAAAGTAACTGTAAATAAAGGTATCAAAAGTGACTCCTTGTCCCCTCCATTCCACATTAAGTTTCATGGAAGAAATAAGATGTATCTGTAATTATTACTCGTCAGGGGAAAAAATGGAAAATTTTAAATCCACTTTAAATTTCAGCTTTAAAAGTCTGAATTAATTTATTTTCATCTCCTCTAGAGGTCTTTTTTATTTCCCATAGTGGCTGAAAACTTCCTGTGCATCATATTTACTTCCTACTTAATTATTTTTTAAATCCCTCCTTTAAAACTCTGTGTCCTATACCCCTTCTTCTTTTACACAGAAATTTTTACCATGAAAGAAGAGGTGGAGACAGAGTTAGAGTGAAGGACACCACTTTATTTAACTTGGCCACTGCATGGACCTAAGTATTTGTTTATGATTTGCAAGGTTTCTGCTTTCATCCAGGCAGAAAATGGTTGCTAAGCAGCAGCATTGCTTTTGAAAAGGCAGAGCCAGGGGCCTGATCCTGCAGTGACTTGTGCATGTGGTTATTCACTGGGTTATGCCCAAGGAACTGGAAGGAGATAACTTACACATACCTCCCATCTATGCATCAGTACATGTCTCTGTGACTCATGTAGGTGTGTACATGTGTGTATATATATATGTATATGCAGAGATAAAAAGAAATTATATTTGTGTTCTTGTACATATTTCTGGGTGCATCAGTACAATTTGACTTAAAACCTAGTATCTGTCCCCTTAAATGAATTAATAATTGCCTAAACTGTGATGGTGGTATGAAGTTAAGCCACTGATTTTTGCCTTAAAAAGATCCATCATAAAACCTTTGCATCAGGCTTGGGGTTTTTGAGTTTCTCACCAGACTTCAAACACAAAAGTGAAAAGCTTTGAAGCAAACCGGAGAGGTTAGTAATATATACAAGAACTGTCAAGTAATGCCTCAGCCTTTCTTGTGTTGTCATGCTCCTGCCATAATTTTTACTAAAAATTACTCGTTGAAATTAATGCAAGTGTGCGAGATGCATGAAACTAAAAATAGTAGGAGATTTTGCTCATTAATTCTTCTCGGAATTTTTACATTTGATCTTGAACACAGCAGGCAGGAGGATGCATGCTGTCTTCCCAGTTCCTGAAACAGAACAAAAGCCTTAGAGGAGATGAGTGCAAATATATAGATTTCATATATTTATCATATGAATATAACATTATAGATGGTTATCATATAATTTCATATGTGCGGGTGATGTGACTTCAGTAAATCCAACCTAAACCACTGGAAGGCCACTGTTCCCAGATAGTACCTAGGGCCGTTGTGCTTTCAAACTTCAGAGTGCTTTATACACTTTACCTAATTCTCCATATTGCTCCTGAGAGACAAGTCGAGTGTCTGGGTGCTGGTACAGCACCTAGGAAGCCAGTAAAGCACTGCAGAAGCCTTTTTGAACCCATAAGAGGGAGTTAGATTGAGGGGAGGTGTCATAAATTCCTCCCTTAGCGAGCCTTGTGGTAAATAGACTGGGCTGCTACCCATGATACTGATGTATAAAATCCCCCAGCTGTGGTACAGATTGCCAGGTGACTTTGGAGGAATCACAGTTTCTCCTCAACTTGTTTTCTTTGTGTGTAGAAGGCAGTGGGCTGGCTCAGCTCTGCAGGCACCTGGGAGGTACTGTGATAACAAACAGAGTGACAGACACATGCCAGGCTGGTCTGCCTTGGGATCATGGCAGGACTTCACATGGACACATGCTTAGATAACTGTTTTCAGATTGGTGTGCTCTCTCTTTCCTTCACCGCCATCTGCATCTTTATGGCAAATCACACAGTCACTAGCCACAGGGAGTTGAACATTTTCAAGTGTGGCCACCATGTCTGACAAGGGACAAGGTAATTTCTAAAACAAGCTTCTGCTGCACTGTCTTTCCCTGCTGTTTTTATAAAAATGAGAGACTAAGTAAAGTTCGATAAGACTGCAGCTTCTTTGTACCGCTGGCAAGTTTTGGGCATTGACCAAAGGCCGTGACCAGAGTCTTGTCCAAATGAGCCCCTGTATGCGATCCCAGGGACCCAGAAGAGGAATGAGATGACACGAAGAGTGTCCTTTGGAGGTACAGCCAGGCCAAGTTAGATCTCTGGCACAAAAGCTGGAGTAAAACAAAACCAGGTTCAAAAGCAAATACACAAAGAGCAGGTTGTTACAGCTCTCCCTGACATACTACAGAAAGAGGGCAAGGAAAAGCTGTTCTTAATCATCAGTGGTTGTTTTGCTAATCCAGGTGGGATTACACGAGATACTTCAATGAGAATTTCAGTCTCGCCCGGTAGCGGTGTTTATTTTCACTATACCCACTTTCGATACTTAATTATTTATGAGCATATTCCCAAAAAGGTGGGAGTGTAGCCTAAAGTTCTCAACTTTTCCCACTTCTGCTAACTCTAATTTGCTTCTACAAGGTATTCTAGCAACCAACATTTTAACCACTCTGATGCCTAACTTGGTCAGAAAAAGCCTAGACTGCCTGGTTACCGAAAATAGCTCCAGCAGCCCCTCAGCGGTGTTTCACTACTGCTTAAATAAGACAATTCTAGTACCGCCACCTGGAATTTTAGATGCATGCAATCATATCTATTACTTCTCCCATGTTCTATAACGTTCTGTCAGCGTCAGAGTTTAAAACCACTTTGCAACACAATTTTCTCAGCATACGAAAACTTGATGTTTTGCCCATATCTCCAGTTCTTGGGAAAACTTACTGCTGTTTCTCCTTGGTGTTGAAAAGCAAAACTGATTTAAAGTATATTTTTAAAAAGCCAGTGGGAAGTTAAAAGGAGAAGTAATACACATGACTCATGGTCCTGGAAACAGCTGTACTGCTTTTGGTGACAAAGGGCTGGTTTTATGCCTTACGTAACTTCGGGCAAATCAATACACAGTAAATGTACTGGGCCAGAAGGGAATCTGACACAAAGTTTTTAACATAATACCAGCTGTCTCGTCTATTATCTTTAAATTGGGTTTTTTTGTCGCTCCAAATATCTCACGTTCTGTCATGTCCTGAGAAAAGGAGTGATGTGTTTGCAGCCGATGGGGTCTTTTGGGAACAGCGTAGATCAGATAGGTTCAAAGTTAATCACTGCTGTGTCGAGAGTGTGTAACAACATAATGAGTATGTTGATCAATAAAAAATGCCAAAAGTCCAAGTTGCACCCAGCCTAACTGCAGGCATCTTCACAGGAGATAAAAAGGGCTATATGGTACAACAGCATCTGTACAGCAGCTACTTTCCCCTGCACTTCTGTCTCCAGAGATGTCTGTAAGTACTCTCAAAACCGCTCATTTCCACACCTCCAAAGTACTAAGGACACCAGAACAGGAACGCTGGTCGTCTCTCTTAGGCACAAATGCTATTTGATACCAAAAGTGTTGGACCATGAAAGAGTAACTTCTTCTTTGAGGTATTTGAAATGGTTCTTTTTGTGCCTGGCTGTAGTTTGTCTCCCAGTACCCCTAACTATGTTTTATCTTGTGTTTATTGCTACAGTATTCTGTTCACATACTACTGAGTATTGTATTACTGGAAACTAAAGCAAAGCCAAATATGTGAGAGAGATGTTTAGCAACCCCAGGCCTATTTATACAGTGGATATAAGAAACGCCCTTAGGCCGATGGCCTACCTCACCCAGGGGTCTGCCTCCAACAGTGACAACAGGAAATGTGGTTGTGGGAGAGCCCATGAGCCTGACCACTTTCTGTGGTCCCTCCAACTGCCCAACATCCATAACTGTCCAATGACCTCAGAGGATACATCTCTGTCTATTCCCTGTAGTAGCTAGTTATGTGCCTGGCATCATGAATTTGTCTAATCCCATTTTAAACTGGCCTCCATCACCCCCTGTAGATACAAATTTTAGAATTTCATTGCGTGCCTTGTAAAGAAGTACTTTTTACCATCAAAGTTTTAACCTACATCTTACTTGTTTCAACGTATGCTCCCTACTACTAAAGGATTTAGTGAGTAACAGTTCATCATTTACCCACTGCCTTCATTACTTTGTCCTTATTTTGCCCTGCTGATAATCAAAGACTACAAATAGCCACTTCATGGTATGGCGCTGCTTCTGCCTTCCCCCAGTTATCTTAAATATCAAGGCAGTCATATCTGTGGTTACACCGTACACAGTACTGCTATCCTGACACCACAGCCCAATGTACGTTGGTTGTAGCAGCAAAAGTAGATGTAAGAATAACCAGCCAGCTGCCCCAGTGCCACGCAACATCAATCTGTTGAATGATTCAGGCTGAAAACCAGAAAAACCTCCTCAGAAAAAAAAAAAAAGTTGTTTCTTAGCTTAGGTACTTTCATTCTCCTGCATTACAGCATGTCCCAGCAAATAATTGCATTGTTGTGATGTGGGGGCAGTAAGAAACAACGGCAAGGCCATAGGGGTTGCTCTTCCCAACCATTTCTTCAGCCAGATTTGCAGAACTACAGCAACAGTGGTAACGTGATGAAGAGAAATGTTTGCTATATTTCTATTGTGTTAGAAACAGATCCAGATCATAATAAGAAATCTGTCTCCTTTCTTCATTATGAATGGAATTACAGATGATTGTAGAATAAGTCCCCTTTGCTCCTTTTTTTAACCTCAATTTGCAGAACCCCGTGTCTAACAGAAGTATGTGTTGAAGTACTTGCCCTATCAAACTTCATAAACTTACTGCAGTTTTTGCATTTCTTCCTGAAAAATAAAAAGTCATTCCACGTAATCCAACAGGCTGTGCAATAAACTGTTGTGCATTATGCTGTGCAGGAGAGTCCTGTACAGGCTTCCCTTCATGTGACAGTGGATATTGTCATCCTTTCCCATTCTCCTGAAGGGATAGTTAATGCAGCTGCATCTTGTATCTCTTCCTCTTTAGCTGATGTTCTGTATTTCACTCATTTGAATCATACATCCACCACTAAAATTATAATCCCCTAAAGCACATCACCTATCCAAAAGCACACGGCAATGCCATGCTAGCCCCTGAAACCTGCAGTGCATCCGATTCTCACCCGGTACTCCCAGAGCCACAGCATGAAGAGGAGGCAGAAGGTGAAGGATGCAGGATTATCCTGCAGAGCTGACTTTCTCCAACCACACAGACTCAGGACACGTTTGACTTATCTAGGAATAGTTTTCTCACCACCTGATCTGTCCCTTTAGATATGGCAGCAGCTGCCTGCACAGTGCAGCTGGTCTGAGATAGGAGAGCAAGTGTTTCTGCATCTGTCAGTGGGTTTGTGGAGGAAGAACATTTAACTTCACCGGCTGCTTCTCTGACCTAAACTCTGAGTAAGGGAGGGAGGCAGCAAGGAGTTTGGGAGCATTGCAGAGTTCAGAAATCAGAGATGTGAGGGGTTTGGTAATAAATGATGGGTTTGAGACAGTGGAGCTAGAAGTGTGCTGGGGGGATGTGAATGGAGGCTGGGGAAAATGGCCGGGGAGGACTGACCTAAACTCTGAGTAAGGGAGGGAGGCAGCAAGGAGCTTGGGAGCATTGCAGACAGAGTTCAGAAATCAGAGATGTGAGGGGTTTGGTAATAAATGATGGGTTTGAGACAGTGGAGCTAGAAGTGTGCTGGGGGGATGTGAATGGAGTCTGGGAAAAATGGCTGTGGATGATAAGGAGCTAAGCAAGTGCTAAGGTTAAGGAGGAGTCAGGAATGGCAAAGTCAAATTCGCCAAGACAGTTTGTGGGTGAAGATGAATGGAGTCTCTAGTTTGAAAGGGTAAAGGAAATGATGTAATGGCTACAGCTGAAAGGAAAGATGTCACAAAGTGTCAAACAATGTCTCCTCCACTCTGTTTTCTGTTGTTTGGTTGGGGTTTTGGGGGTTTTTCTTTGAGGTAGGTAGGAGTATAGGAAGATACTACAGCAGTACCTGCACCTAGCCAGTTATTTCTGGCTATCAGCCTTCACTGCTGACTTAAAAAATCACAAGTTTTTAAGTTTATCCAAATGATAATACATCTTTCTGGATATCATGCTGGATTATTCATAATCATAAGGTGGTCCTCTTCTAAACAGTTACATAGCTTTAGGATGAAAGTGCTCATACAGGATTTTAATGATCCCAATCTAACTCACAATTTTGCTACATTTCTTCCTTTGTAACTTGAACCAATACCTTAGCCTTTTTGAGATCCAGTTTCTTAAACTGTGAAACGAGGTCTCTAAATCTCTCTGAGTTGTTGTGGGACTGTAATCATTAATCTCAGTGATAGGAACAGATATTACAGTGGGGAAAACTTCAAGAAAAGTAACTATAGTAGAATTCCAAATAACAACATGGCATAATCCAGATTTGCTCAAAAAAAGGGAGTGACTGCAAAACCAAAAGGGATGCAGCTTTCACTTTGAGATTTTACATGTGTCTGCCTTCTCAACATTGTGGCTGCAACTTTTATAAATGGTTATGCCACTTCCCCTTTCCCATCAAACACATTTCAGATCTCATTCATCTCTAAGTGAAAGGAAAAGATAAGGCATCCCATAAAAGTACCACAAGAGTAAGGCCACTGGTGATTGTTCTCTCTAATGAAAAGTCCGTAATTTATCACCTTGGTTCTTGCCAAGTGCCATAAAAGCAGGCAGTGAAAAGTACTGAAGGACGTTCAGAAGACAGATCATAAATGAACACAAGAAAACAAGAGACAAAAATTAAGAGATAGATATCAGTTAACTTCTTTGGGGGAAATGCAAGACAACATTCCCAGTTTCTTTTCAGAAGTTCAGGGCTCAGGCTCCAAAGTCAAAATCTTTCTTTGGACTGATACGAAACGAGCACCTGCTGTGTTTGCTCTAGTAACTATTAGAATCCACGAGAGCTGAATACACACTGTGTATTTTGGAGTGGCTGTATATTTTGTTGGGTCTGCGTGTATTATCTGAATACTGCTTGTAGAAAACCACGAATACCTTTCCCTCTTTTTCCTCAATACATAGCATTCCTACTGTTAGAGACTTGCATGATAATTAAAACAAGTAAAACTGTAAGTAAACAGTGCTGCAATTACTTGAGTAATTTGGTTCACATCAACTCACAGGGCTGATCACGAGTGAAGTCAATGTTACTGAAGTCTATTATTTCACACAATTACCCACAGGGCCACTTCTCATTCCCACAGAGTTCAAACATAAACATGCTTTTAGTATAACAGGAGTAGGAACTTGATGTTGGCTGGTAGGGATGGCTGAAGAGCTTTGAAGCTGGAACAAAATACACATGGCTATCACACATCAGCAATTACCTTGGCACCATAAACATTTATATATCAGCATGTTACAAGCTCCTCATCTTAGGTATGTGAGCTGGTTTTAGTTGGGACAGAGTTAATTTTCTTCCCAGTAGCTGGTATGAGGCCGTGTTTTGGATTTGTGCTGAGAAGAATATTGATAACACTAATGTTTTTAGTTGTTGCTAAGGAATGTCTATACCAAGTCAAGGACTTTTTCAGTTTTATTACTTTTTCAGTAATAAAATAACTGAGTCCTTAATGTGAGGGCCAAAATAAGGTATTTCATCTTAACAAAAACCAAGTTCATTCTTTAACTTCCTCACCCAAGTATCCTGATATGCTAATACACAACACTAATGCACACATATAGAATCATAATCATAGAATCATAGAATGGTTTGGGTTGGAAGGGACCTTAAAGATCATCTAGTTCCAACCCCCCTGCCATGGGCAGGGACACCTTCCACTAGACCAGGTTGTTCATATAAATATTTAAGGTAATAAGCCGGTCATTTCACTGCAGTGTTTGGCCAGGTAACGACACTATTAATACTCTGGTGTAATATGAGGCAGCCTGCAGCAGTTATCATTCTCTGTGCTAAAAGGATGAAACCAAAAAGTGAGATGTGTGACCTTACAGTGGAATTTGTGGTCCTCGGGAGAGCAGATATACGTGACTCTGAGTGTATGTCACATACTCTTGCTGCATTTAGGTCATTCCCATCGGCAGCCATCATGCTGGAATTTTAAACCTCTGCAGCCTTTTTGTCTCCTCTCAAGGCTGTGCAGTAATTCAGCTTCTTGAAGGGACACTGGTGCTGCAGGAAAAGTAGTTTCTTGCTCCAAACATGCTCCTTCACAACTTCCCCCTGTGCTGTTCTGTCTTCCATAAACCTTTCAGTGCCCTGTCCTATTTACACTTGTGTGCATGTCTTCAAAGTGCATAGTATTTTGATTATGCAGATTTTCTGTGACTGCATTACAAGGTGTTGGCAACCTCAGGTTGCTTCTGTGCATGAACTGATTCCTGATTAAATCACTATGTGGGCTGACTAGCTCTAAAATAAGACCGCTTTTTTCCTGTTTACTTGTATTTAAATTGAAAGTTCTTGTTAAGGAGAAACTTGCAGTTACTTGTGTTTAATGGGCCAATTTCCTTAAGTATAAACAGGTCACACAGACATTAAATACAAACATCTCTATTTAACTGTGAGAGTTTGTTTGTATTAGCATTGTCATCAGAAGCTACCATCCTGTCCTGGGTTTATGTGGAGGAGGGTTTCGGTAGCAGGGACAGGCCACAGGGATGGCTCCTGTGAGCAACTGCTAGAAGGTCCCTCTCCCCCTTTCTCCCCCAAGCTCCAAGTCGGACCCACCTCTGGCCACAGCTGAGCCAGTCAGTACCTCGGAGATTTAATAACTCTAGTTAAGGGACAGAAAAAAAATGTTGCAAAGAACCAGCAGCAGAGAGAGGAGTGGGGTGTGAGGGAGACAAGCAGGCAGACCCCCAGCTCAGTGCGGAAAGGCAGGAAGGAAGTGGCTGGAGCAGAGGTTCCCCTGCCGCCTGGGGTGAGGGGGCAGGCTGTGCCCTGCAGCCATGGAGGGTCCCGGGCCAGCAGAGACCCACCTGCCCCCGGGGAGGGTCCCACACTGGAGCAGGTGACTGGGCCCGAAGAGCCCGTGACGCCGTGGGAAGGCCGCACTGGAGCAGGCCGCTCCTGAAAGACAGCACCCCACGGGAGGGACCCACGCCGGGGCAGCTGGAGAAGAAATGCAGCCCGTGGGAAGGGCTCATGTTGCAGCAGTTCGTAGAGGACAGTTTCCTGTGGGAGGGACCCCACGCTGGAGCAGGGGCAGAGTGTGAGGGTCCTCCCCTGGAAAGGAAGGAGCAGCAGAGACAGTCCAGTGATAGACTGACCACAACCCCCATTCCCTGTCTCCCTGCGCCATTCAGGCAGAGGAGGTGGAGAAATGGGGAGCAAAGCTGAGCTCAGGAAGAAGGGACGGGTGGGGGGAAGGTGTTTTAAAGATCTGGTTTTGTCTCATCCTACTCTGGTTTGACTGGTAACAAATTAAGTCGATTTTTCTTCACCAAGTTGAGTCTGTTTTGCCCATGACCATAACTGGTGAGTGATCCCTCCCTGTCCTTGTGTCAACCTAGGAGACTTTCCTGATATTTTCTCCTGGCCATCCCAGCAGGGTGAGAAGTGAGTGAGTGGCTTTGTGGAGCTCAGTAGCCAGCTGGGCCTAAACCACGACAAAGCCAAATAAGGAAAAAAAAAAGGCAAGCTGGGACCAGTCACCTGCTCAGTTTTCAAAGGAAGCATGCAAGGAGATGAGCCTCAGCTGCCTCAGTTATCCTTTTAGCCCAATCATCAAAGTGAATCCCACTGCAATAAGGGGTATAATAAAGTCCTTACAGCTCTTAACTACTGTAGCATTCCTTATACTGCCCCACATCCTTTCTGGTGAGCCCTAGCCTCTTCAAGGCTCCGAGGAGAAAGCTGCTTAAGACACAGGTAGGTACCACACCTGCAGAGTGGAGGAGATCTAGACAGCAAAGATCCAGCCTCCACGCAGAACTCAGGAGGGAGCACTTGGGTTGATATGCTGGAATTAGAGTCAGGACTGCGCTGGAAGCAGTTTAGCATGGCTCAGCACAACCAGCTGTTAAAATCCCATGCAGTTTTCTAACCTGTTCTTAAATATCCTCCCCGTCATTGGCTATCTGCTGCAGCCCCCTCTCTTTATTCCCTGCCAGGCATTTCAGGTCACCCCTAAAACAGTGCGCCGTGCATTGGACACACATCACACGCTGCACTTGCAGCAGTCCCACAGAAATTCTGATGAGCGCGGACCACCCCGACTTTCATCTTACTGTATTCTCTCTAGATTCACGAGCTGGGAAACTTCGTTTCTGTCAGTGTTGCCAGTTCTTGCACTTCTGTGATCTCAGGCAAACCAGGCGGTCTTCCTCATGCAGCCCACTCACCTAGGAAAACAAACAAGGAGAAAAAGCAAAGTATAAATATAAAATGGTTATCTCCTCCTATGCATTTCTATGCTGCTGAATGAATTTACATACAGTTCAGAGGTCTTCAAACAGAAAGCGTTACAGAATTGCAAAGCATCGTGACTCATGTGAAAGAAATCATGTCAACACAAACTGATGGCTAAACTCTACCTTCAGTTCAGAGAGATCTCACTTCCATGGAAGTGTTCCTCAGCCCTACCGAAATCCATCATCTATGGCAGACTGCAGCACTCACCAGTGGTTTTGGAAACCAACCATCCCAATGAAAGAGACCTGTCCCAACTGTTAAACAAAAACCCCCATTGTGAATGAACTCACAACACTGATGAAATCAAAGAGATTCTATGTATGAGTTATTTTTTCAGACACTGTCAAGCTGCAACACAACAGAGAGTGAGGACACAGTTATAATAAATTTCTAGGTTTTTGAATAAATGATGAGTTTTTCAGAGTAACTCATTGCTCTTGATCAAGAAACAATATAGCTCATCTCTGGCTTGTTCCTGTGCACGACTGAAAAACAGCCTTAAAGGAGGCTTTCTCATTAACCTTCTGCCTTCCTGCTAGCATGGATATGCAATGGGAAAAGCTTTCCTTTCACAGGACATGATGGTTTTTCTACATTTTTCTTCTTTTTTTGAAATGAAGTTAGTCATAGCATTATTTTGGCTAAAACATCTAAGCGGATTTAAAGTGACTTTAGAAATAAAGCTACATTTCTGCTGTGCAGAGATTACAAATGCATAGTCCAACTCTTAAATATTTTTTTTTTCTCATTAGCTTTAGATGCTAGCATTAAATAAATAAATAAATAGATAGATTGAGGGGTGCTGGGTTCTCCTGCAAAAGCTAAAAAAAGAGGTTTGCTTGGAAAAACAAACAAAAAAAAGAAACATCACCGAAACAGGAGCTTTGCACCTACTAATACAAAACTTTGGTCATTGCCTGGAACATTTTCTGAGCTCATGACAGAACAGGATGTTTAATTGCCTTTTATTTTCCCAGAAAAGCAGATAAATCACTACCTGATCTTTCCTGCACTCACAGCCTTTGCACTGTTTTAAATCTAACCTGACCTGGAGGTGGAGATGGCAAACAGTGTATTCCTCACAGCCGCAGGAATGGAAGTGGAGCACAGACATGATCACCCAGCCTGTGAGGACAGCGCTGTGCCTGCCACTAATGCTGTGTTCTAGTGTTTCTAATTACAGTCATCACTTAATGACCAGATTAGGGGTGTAAAAGTCCACAGAACCGTAAGCAACACACCACTGGCAAGAAGCAGCCTTGTCCAGTTGCGGTGGCGTAACAGGAGCGAACGACTCTTTGGCACAAGAGGCACCTCCCTTTCTTCCGCCCCCATGACCCCACGCTAGCTTTGCTTTGGGTTAGAGGCAATCAGGTGTTTTGTCCCTTCGCTTGCTTGCTTCCTTGTCTGTTTTCCAGAGATTTCCAAGTGTTACTATTCTTAATAGTTGAAAAAACAATTCTCATAATTGAAATTTTCTAAAATATTTTCCTTCAAATTTTGATTTTTCATTAGGACCATGAGTAAAAGCAATGATGCCGTTTCAGGGGGGGGGTGGGGTGGGGGTGGGGGGAAGAAAAACCAAAGGAAAGGCAAATTGGGAGCTACCAGACTGCAGTACAGCCAACAAACATATCTTGTGAATGCAACACCAAGGACAAACAGTACAAAGCTCTTCCTTGCATGCACAGTCAGAAGCTGGCAGAAAGCTTAGGGGTCATGAAGGCAAACAATTTAAGAGCAAACTGCTTTACAGCCTTTTATTGTAACGCTCTGAACAGGATGTTTCAGCCAAAGAAACTATTGTCCTTACAGAAGCAAGAAAGGAATACAGGTGTATGGAACAAGTCAGCCTTTTTATAATGAACAAGGAGAATGTATCTGCAGATATCACCACCCAGCAATCATAAATTAATACAGCTGGAAAGCATGGGAGAGTTCATTTAGTTTTAACTAGGCTTCCAGTCCTAAAGAGTCAATAACAAAGTTTCAAGTTCTACAGGAAAGCCATAAACTAGAGATTTTTTTTAAAAGCTGATTCCTGATCCCACCCTTCAGAAGCTCTTGGGCATGCAAAGCCCAAAGCACCAGACTTTAAGCAAGTCTCCTTAAAATGTCCCACCACATTTGCTGGGGAATCAGATCTGATCATCAACCCTTGATTTGTTTGCTCAGAGAATGGTGACAGGACAGACACAGCTCTGTGAACACTATTACGCAGTTTACATACACACATCCTTACTTTCAAATCGGTGTTACATCTGGGTTAAATAATGTTACAACTGTCTCAAGTAAACCCAAAGCTAAGTAAAAATGTCTTGTAACATAAATAAAGGTATTACCTCCATGCACAGAATGGATCTGCTGACAATTGCATGGTGAGAATTGTCTTCAAAGAGTTATAAAAGCTATAATTTTTCAAAAATTGTAGCTATTTTCGCTATGGAAGATATATTTGCAGCTAGGAGCTCCCATGATGCTTCATCCTACAAACTGCAGGTTTGAGACTGCAGGATTGATCCCCCAAGGACAGGTAGAAGTGGGCTTTTTTAAGACATTAACTAGAGGCTCTGTCAGAATCCTCTGTATTTTTCCTATGGACTTAATCCCATTGAATTAATTTAAAATACTTTTGTTTGCTTAACAGAAATTAGACAAGACAGAATTACCAACGTTGGTGTGGAAGAGTCTCTGGTTTTCCATTCAACACAGAACTATTTGAAATAAAAGAAGGTCACTGTGGTGGAAGAACGGTTTCTTCTGCAATGAAGAAGGAAAGTTGTTTACACCATTTAAACAAGATGAAGAGAGACTTGTTAGAGAACCTGCCTTAAAAATTTAAGGCCACAGCTATTAAAACTGGGAATTTTAATATTCTGTCATACTGCATCTCTACTTCATACAATCTTTGCTCCGAAGTAAAGAGTTCATCCAAGATGATCAGTGCTTTGCCTAAGAATAAGGAAAGGAGGCAAGCTGCCGTCCTCGGAGTAGCTGTTATCAGACAGCCAGATGGCAAACGACATGCCAGAATTTACAGGAAACAGTCCAACACAGATCATTAATTCCAACACAGCCTCCACACCCCAGAACCTATTAAAAACGTCGCTGCTAAGGACTCTGAGAGCCAAGACGCCAACAAAACATGTTCTAAACAACGATTTCTGCAACTCTGATGAATTATCAAAAATCCTTCCCAAATACAGCAAGGAAAAGTTATGGAATGAATAGTTTGGTATAGGTGATAACTATGAAGAACACAAGTGACCTTCAATTGCAATACATATCTATGTATATTTCAAATAAATATATAATAAAAGATGTCTCACTAAGTTGTATTTTTCACAAAACATTTTGTTCATTATTTTCTTTTTAAAATAAAACCATGAACTAGATCCTTGACTGGTAGCTCGCTCAGGGGGTGTACTTCACTGACCTGTACTCATCTGTGTCCAAAGAGAAATGCTACAGGACACTAGATTTAAAGATTTATAGGGCAGCTTATGTAAAAACATGTTGTCTTCTTACTTCTAGGACTAACATTGTTTTCCACAATTTCTCCATTTTTAATGCAGCAATCCAAGGCACATATTTTCCCCTCTTGGGTGTGTTCATGCCTAAGCTTTGGCAGAAGCAGACTTCAATGTTATGTCTTTAGGCCCTTGCCATATCCAGAGATAACAAATTCAGCCTTTCCTTCAGACATTAGATCTTTAGATGAGACATCTGGAGGCCCTTGTAACAAGACAGGAACCAGCAGAAGAGCCACATCAGAGTCAAGGACACCTACAAACCACCCAGTTTAGGAGTAACATTCCATTTGAAAGAAAAGCAGGAGGGCTTTCCATTCATTAATTAGGAAGACTATCTTCCATAGTGGGAGACAATAGGTATGCAGAACATCCAGAGCCTCCACAGGCATAACTTTATACATTTTTTTTTTTACATACAGTGTTTTTAGAGAAGTAGATTTGTTAAAGAAGTGTTCTTGACATCTTAGGAATACTGGGACAGTTGCCAGACCAAGAGATGTAAGGGTCTAACGAATATCACCACTGCTCTGCTGACAGCCCTTGTGCTAACCAGTTCTTGTGGCTCAACACCCAGTTACTCCATCGTCTGGTATCAACTCAATCCCACCGGTCCCTTTCAATAAATATATTAAGATTCAGCATAAGTTTCTTTGGGAAGGATTTCAAAGTATCTAGCAAATGGAAAGTTATTTGCATATTATATAAGTTTTTTCCATCATCACAGGAAATACAGTCACATCTCAGCTGGAACAGTGGTGTTCTAATGATGTAAACCAATTTCATGTTGAATACAAAGCAAGCAGCAGAGAAAAAAAACAAACTTGTTTGAGAATGCAGCTGGCCCAAAGGAGATGCTGCCTGAGCTCCCAGACTAGCCATGGTTCGTGAAATCCCAGACGTGTTTCCTTGCCACAGGGAAATACGCGGAAAGAAATGGAAACACCCCTCTGCTAACTGTGCTGTTGGGAAGATGCTATGCTTGCTCTTTGACGTCACTAGCAGTAGCTGATAATGAAAGTTAATGGTGATTCATAAAGACATCTCCTTTCCTAAGAACAGTGGAACAGCAGCTTGCATAATCCTGAGATTTACTTAATTAAGGAACATCCCCAGCACTATTTTATTTGATCGCAGTTCCTGTTGCCTGCCTTCACCTCCCTCTCCCTCCCAGCCTTAACCACAAGTGCCTCTAATTAGTATGGCCCTAATAAGAAGCTTCATTCAAAAAGAAAGCAGAGAGAGGGAAGGTAGGCACTGAGGTGTGGCTGGTGATTTATAAATTTAAAGGAGAGAGTAGAGAGAGGTGGGAAGTCAAGATGGGCCTGTTTGCTGCTGGCAAAATGAGAGGGAAAAAAAAGAGAGGGCCCAGCTGCAGCGTGGCCACTGTGCTACCATATAAGTCTCCAGAGACGGAGGCATTTGTGTAGGTGAGGAGTATACCTGTGGCGTAATTCCTCTGCTTGCTTCTGATGAGACAAGGCCATTCTTTTCAGTATTTTGAAGTGCTTTCTACTTGAAACTTCAGAATCATCCAACTTTGGTGTTTTGAAATATGGTTCTCCACCAAGATTCTGGGAGAATGTTAAAGAAATGGGTATTACTGTGTGTGTCATACACATTTGCCAGCTGAGACCCTGAAGCTGTGCCTAATCTCCTAGAGGTTTCCTAGTTTCTGACTAAGACGGCCTCCGAATCAGATGAATACACGAGGGTAAGCGTATTGCTGCCTTCCAGGTGACCTTGGTGTTTTAAATCAGGAAGCACGCAAGGACCCTCAGACTCCATCCGGCTCCATGTTTTATTTATTACGACACTGCGGCAGCGCTCAGGGCCCCAGCCACGAATCAGAAACCCAGCACGCAAACACGTAACAAACCAGTCGTGACCTCAAACACCCCTTATTATCAGAGCGGTGTTTTAAAGCTACTCTGACTGGCAAGATGGGATTTACCGTGAGAAGTGTCTGTGGGGACATTGCTCATCCAGATGGAAAAGTGCCTTTCCCGGAATGACTCGGGGTGCTGGAGTCACCTTTCCCGGAATGCCTCGGGGTGCTGGAGCCAGCCGGGTCCCGCACCCACACAGCACAGGCCTCCAGGGAGAGCGGCCAGTGCCAAATACGCCCGTTTGTGGGGCTCAGCAGATGTGGCACCCGGAACTCCGGATCCAAGAGCCAAGAGGAAGATGCCGCTGAGGAGAAAAGGCAACGCC